>NC_084615.1:51082277-51109777 GCF_033978795.1 Nerophis ophidion
CGAGAACATACAAACACTTAATTTAATAAATAAAAAATATTGAAGTTCAAAGACTTAGTGGATTTGCAAACAGCTAAAATTATGCACAAAGCAAATTATAACACGCTACCCAAGAATGTGCAAAAATTATTCTCAACAAAAGAGGAGAAATATAACTTTGGAGAGAAATCTAATAAAAAAAATGTGTTTGCACGTATAACACTTACAACCTTTAGCACAGGGGTCTCAAATACGCGGCCCGCGAGACGGTATTTTGCGGCCCGCACCTTGATGTGAAAATTTAATGTTGGTGCGGCCCGCGAGTTTTACATGAATGGCGCTTTACAGCGTCATACTGTTATACCCTCGATTTTTCTGGGAGACTCCTAATGTCAGTGCCCTTCCAGGGATAAATACATTTCACCTTAACAGCAATAGTAAAATAGCACCCTGAAGGCACTGCCTTTAGCGTCCTCTTCAACCTGTACAAACAGCGTGCTAGCCCAGCCACATGTTGTAAACAGTATATATGGACACAGTAAGCGACTGAAAGACATAGTTGATCAACAGCCAACAACTTTAACACTGTTACAAATATGTTCCACACTATGAACCCACACCAAACAAGAATGACACACACATTTTGGGAGAACATCAGCGTCGTAACACAACATAAACACAACAGAACAAATACCCAGAATCCCATGCAGCCCTAACTCTTCCGGGCTACTATATATACCCCCGCCTCCCCCAACCCCGCCCCCTATTGTAGCCCGGAATAGTTAGGGCTGCATTGGATTCTGGGTATTTGTTCTGTTGTGTTTATGTTGTGTTTTGGATGTTCTCCCAAAATGTGTTTGTCAATCTTGTTTGGTGTGGGTTCACAGTGTGGCTCATATTTGTAACAGTGATAAAGTTGTTTATGCAGCCACCCTCAGTGTGACCTGTATGGCTGTTGAATAAGTATGTCTTGCAGTCACTTAAGTAGGTCTTCAGAAGCTTCATACAATATGTGCCTGGGTCTGCACACTGTTTATATGGTGGAAAAGTGGACAAGACGGCAGGTTATAGAGGACGCTAAAGGCAGTGCCATCAAGGTGAAAACTGGGAGAATGATTGCCCTGGGAGATTGACGGGAGGGGCACTGATGTTCGGGTGTTTTCCGGAAAAATGGCAGGAGTCGGCAAGTATTTTGCTAGGGCGGGAAAGCCTTTCAAAGAAGGTGAATTCATTAAAAAGTGCATGCAGCCCAGCCTCATCCAGTGGACCCCAGGTAAATTGAGTTTGAGACCCCTGCTTTAGCATATCATTATGTGGAATTAAATTATGGAATGGATTAATAAGAAAAGAAGTCAAACAATGTACTAATATGATCCAATTTAAGAGGCTGTTCAAACTACAAGTGTTTACAATGTACAAAGAAGAAGAATTATGATAAATGTCATGAATTTATTAAAGATTACTGTAAATATTATCCATCTCATTAAGTGCATCATAACTGGTTTCTCTACTTATGAGAAAAAGTATGTATTTAGAACACGTTGATGTAAAGTGTGCACAAATTGAGAAAAGAAAGTATGTGTTAGTAATTGCTATGAAGTGAAAAAGGGGAAGGATTACGTAGATAAACTTTCCTTCTTCCTATTCCTTTTTGGACATGTTGTAAAACAATATGTAAAATATGTGATGTATCATATTGATACTATATTCATTGATTGATATCATGTTGATACTGTATACATTCTCGAAATCAATTTAAACCTAACCAAACCTGATATACTATCGTTATATGAATGATAACGAAGTGATTAGATTGATCTGATCTTTTTCTTGTACATATTAATTATTACAATACAATTATTTTGGTGTTTTTGTTAATGCATACAAAGTCAGGGAGTAAGACTAGATACAAGAAGGCTTTGAGGGCAAAACCCAAATGATTTATATGGGATCCAATAGTTTTTTTTGTTTACAAACCCCGTTTCCATGAGTTGGGGAATTGTGTTGGATGTAAATATAAACGGAATACAATGATTTACAAATCCTTTTCCGCCCATATTCAATTAAATGCACTACAAAGACAAGATACAAAATATTTGATGTTTTTTGCAAATAATAATTAACTTAGAATTTCAATGCTGCTATATGTGCCAAAGTAGTTGGGAAAGGGCATGTTCACCACTGTTTTACATCACCTTTTCTTTTAACAACACTCAATAAACGTTTGGGAACTGAGGAAACTAGTTGTTGAAACTTTGAAAGTGGAACTCTTTCCCATTCTTGTTTTATGTAGAGCTTCAGTCGTTCAACAGTCCGGGGTCTCCGCTGTCGTATTTTACGCTTCATAATGCGCCACACATTTTCGATGGGAGACAGGTCTGGACTGCAGGCGTGCCAGGAAAGTACCCGTACTCTTTTTTTGCGAAGCTACGCTGTTGTAACACGTGCTGAATGTGGCTTGGCATTGTCTTGCTTAAATAAGCAGGGGCGTCCATGAAAAAGACGGCGCTTAACCTGTATGTACCTTTCAGCATTAATGGTGCCTTCACAGATGTGTAAGTTACCCATGCCTTGCACACTAATGCACCCCCATACCAACACAGATGCTGGCTTTTGAACTTTGCGTCGATAACAGTCTGGATGGTTTGCTTCCCCTTTGGCCCGGATGACACGATGTCGAATATTTCCAAAAACAATTTGAAATGTGGACTCGTCAGAAAACAGAACACTTTTCCACTTTGCGTCAGTCCATTTTATGTGATCTCAGACCCAGAAAAGCCGGCAGCGTTTCTGGATGTTGTTGATAAATGGCTTTCGCTTTGCATAGTAGAGCTTTAACTTGCACTTACAGATGTAGCGACAAACTGGATTTAGTGACAGTGGTTTTCTGAAGTGTTCCTGAGCCCATGTGGTGATATCCTTTAGAGATTGATGTCAGTTTTTGGTACAGTGCCGTCTGACGGATGGAAGGTCACGGTCATTCAATGTTGGTTTCCGGCCATGCCGCTTACGTGGAGTGATTTCTCCAGATTCTCTGAACCTTTTGATGATATTATGGACCGTAGATGTTGAAATCCCTAAATTTCATGCAATTGCACTTTGAGAAACGTTTTTCTTAAACTGTTTGAATTTTTGCTCACGCAGATGTGGACAAAGGGGTGTACCTCGCCCCATCCTTTCTTGTGAAAGACTAAGCATTTTATGGGAAGCTATTTTTATACCCAATCATGGCACCCACCTGTTCCCAATTAGCCTGGACACCTGTGGGATGTTCCATATAAGTGTTTGATGAGCATTCCTCAACTTGATCAGTATTTATTTCCACCTTTCCCAACTTTGTCACGTGTTGCTGGCATCAAATTCTAAAGTTATTGATTATTTGCAAAAAAAAAAGTTTATCTGTTTGAACATCAAATATGTTGTCTTTGTAGCATATTCAACTGAATATGGATTGAAAAAGATTTGCAAATCATTTTATTCCATTTGTATTTGCATCTAACACAATTTCCCAACTCACATGGAAACGGGGTTTGTACTTGTGTAATAAATTCTTTATTTTGTTAAAGAAGATGTATGTAGCGTTCATTTCCACAACTTTAATACATCATCAGATTTACAAGAACATTAGCACATTCTAAATTTAATAGGATAAGTTAAAAAATCTCATTATGTTAATTTTAGTTATCCATCCATCCATTTTATACCGCTTGTCCACCGCGGGGTCGCGAGGTTTGCTGGAGCCTATCCCAGCTGCATCCTGGCGGAAGGCAGATTACACCATGGACAAGTCGCCACCTCGTCGTAGGATAATTTTAGTTACTTGCCAAAACATTTCCACTTCTATAATCTATTGTGATAGTATTGAATCGTGGACTTGAAATTGGATCTCATCTTAGGCCAAACATTTTGATCGGGACATTCCGAGTTATAGTAATGTTTTTAGTGTAATTATTAACTTTAATGGACAAAGCAGGTTTTTAATGTTACTCACAGTTTGGGTGATTCTTAGCTTCAACGTACGGTATATTCTTTCTCTACTGCTAAAGCAGGTTATACATTTTACTTAAACATTATTTATTATTATTATTAACTATTATCAAGCAGGTTATTTATGCTATTGGGGGTTGAATCCTAAAGCATCCTTTTGTTTTTTTGGGCCGCGAAAACAAAAAACTTCCTGATTGTATTGATAGTAATTTATATTTTTTAATGTACATTTTTGGATGTTGATTTTTTCCATGTAACTCCGAAGGAGGCGAGAGCTTGAACATCAAACGTCGCGTCCAACAAAGGAGGAAACCGTTGGAGAGCTCTATAGGTTTCCCTTCCCAGGTGGAAGACAACCAGGTGAGCTAACTAGCAGGGGGCAACACTTGAGCAGCAAGTGAGCTGTATCTTCCTTTTGCTCGGCAGACGTTGAGCACCTACCAAACCGTGTGTGGAAAGTGCAGCATGCCGTGTGAAGACGGCACTAAGTGTCACAAGTGCGGCAACAGTCCGGCTTGTCTGCCCTGTCAGCAGGGGACGCTGTCTTTGCCGTACCCCCGACCACCAATCCGATCTCGACCCCCCTCCGCGCCCAGCAGCGGCCTGCAACAAAACTTCTACAAACCATCGGCTTGCAGCAACAGACCTGTTCGGGCTGCCAGCGTCAACGGCCCAACTCCTCGGTCTGCCGCCACTTCCGGCTGCTACGACGTATGGAACCCACCCGGACGGAGGCGGAAGAGTGCAGCCCAGCACGACCTAGATGATCCCAGTAAGTACCCGTTCAGTCTTGTAGGTGTCACTCACATCTCTTTCCAGCTGCTGCAGACTGACATATAAATTCACCTTTCAGCTGAATTTATTGCTGATGCAGGGTTTTCCCCAGCTGGCCAATATACTTGTGGCGGTGGGGTCTTGGTTAGGGGCATGGTCAGTATGTCATTGTATATTTGCATCATTGGCGATGATGCAAAGTACAAATATGTGTAATTAGTAGGGATTTAACAATAAACGGTATAAGGCCAGGTCAGGATGCCACCCAACGCCTCCCCAGGGAGGTGTTTAGGGCACGTCCAACCGGGAAAGACCCAGGACACATTGGGAAGACTCAGTCTCCCGGCTGGCCTGGGAACGCCTTGGGATCCCCGGGAGGAACTGGATGAAGGAGCTACGGAGAGGGAAGTCTGGGCTTCTCTGCTTAGGCTGCTGTCCCCGCGACCTGACCTTGGATAAGCGGAAGAAAATGGATGGATGGATAACAGATGGTATAATGATAAACTGTAGGAAAAATTCTAACGGTTAGTAAAATTCTCTATCAACATAAATCAACAGAATGAAACATGAAAGATGTTCTGGCAGTGGTCTATAATTCAAGGCTGCTGATTCATTCATTTTGCTGTACAGGGATTCAGCCTCAGACAGATCACCCAATCTTAATGCAGAAGCCCCTGCAGGCCAGACGAAACCAAGCCCACTTCTCATTCATATCCATAGAAGCCCGGGGCCTGTGGGTGGGACAAAGCCGAGCATTAATCCAATGACTGTCTACTTTGACTGCAGTGGAACAACCCACTCTTGTCTCCCGAATGAATGAGAACAAAGTTGCGTTAGCTGTCACGGAAATCGCTGATTCTGAACAAATGTTGAACGCATTCTAGCGCACATTTAGTCAATGAAATTTAAACACAAAACTGCATATTTGACCACTTTTTTTATATTGATATCTTAGGGGAAGCTGTGCTTCCCTAGCAGTCTACAGCAATCACCAATGATCCCCAAGGTAAATAGCCTCTGACATGTTAGAACAAGGCAACATTTGCACATTGCACATTTTGTAGATCGCGGTTCGTAGATATATCTTGACTATGTTAAAGTGGGCGTACTATGCAGAACCAACCTTTCTTACCTATTGGTGCCTGTTCTTTTGTATTTGGGATGTGCATAAGCCCCAACAATTTGAAATTAAACCATGGAGGCATGTATGGTGGGGGTATTTATAAAACATTATTGCCTTCCTTTATACTTCCATCTATCCATCCATTATCTACCGCTTGTCCCTCTCAGGGTCGCGGGAGTGCTGGAGCCTATTCCAGCTGCATTCGGGTGGCTTCCTTTATATTTCTGTTTACCCCATTATTTATGTTTTTCTCCAATTGTTATATCAGTGGATATCTCCATGTGAGGTAGAAATGTACTCAAAGTTCTTAGCGCGAGTCCGCCATTGCAGACTGCGCTGTAGTGAATGATATCCGGGCTCATATATGCACTGTCCAATACATGCACATGCATCCTCCGCTATTGCCATTTCTAATCAATATCAATATATTTTATTTAAATAGGTAAGACTCATTGAGACTCAAATCTCTTTTCCAAGAGTGACCAGGCCAAAAAGGCAGCAAAGAAAGTTACAGCAACAGTCACACACCACAGTTAAAAATATATATGACTTACAACAATAACATAAATTCAGGCGATTGGTCCAAAAATATATATAATGTCTTTGTAATTAAACTATTTAAAAAAATGTACAGTGCCCAATACAACTGGTTTCTAAATCTTTTTAAATAGACTAAAATGTATCCAAAGTTGTCAGTTTAGGTAACTTCAGATCCTTTTGTAAGTCATTCCAAGGCCATGGAGGAGCATATCTGAAGGCTTTTTTTTCAAAGATTTGTGTCTGTCCAAGGAATCAACATGCTAAAGATGTCCTGCAACCGTAAACTGTACTGATTTGAATCTTTACACATATAAGAACACCAATATATTTTTGTGGTCCCTGTGGACTTCTGTGGGTTACCATGAATTGATTAACGTGGACCCCGACTTAAACAAGTTGAAAAACTTATTCGGGTGTTACCATTTAGTGGTCAATTGTACGGAATATGTACTGAACTGTGCAATCTACTAATAAAAGTTTCAATCAATCAATCAATTAATCAATGGTCAGATTAAACACAGATGTAGCTGTTTGGCCACAATACCTAGCAATATGTTTGGAGGATAAAAAGTGAGGCCTTCAATCTCAGGAACACCATTCCTGTTGTCAAGCAATGTGGTTGTAGTATTATGCTCTGAGCCTGTTTTGCTGTCAATGAAACTGGTGCTTTACAGAGAGTAAATGGGACAATGAAAAAGGAGGATTAACTCCAAATTCTTCAGGACAACCTAAAATCATCAGCCCGGAGGTTGGGTCTTAGGCGCAGTTGGGTTTTCCAACAGGACAATGACCCCAAACACACGTTAAAAGTGGTAAAGGAATGGCTAAATCAGGCTAGAATTAAGGTTTTAGAATGGCCTTCACAAAGTCCTGACTTAAACGTGTGGACAATGCTGAACAAACAAGTCCATGTCAGAAAACCAACAAATTTAGCTGAACTGCACCAATTTTGTCCAGAGGAGTGGTCAAAACCTCAACCAGAAGCTTGCCAGAAGCTTGTGGATTGCTACCAAAAGCACTTTATTGCAGTGAAACTTGCCAAGGGACATGTAACCAAATATTAACATTGCTGTATGTATACTTTTGACCCAGCTGATTTGGTCACATTTTCAGTAGACCCATAATCAATTCATAAAAGAACCAAAATGCATTAATGTTTTTTGTGACAAAAGAGTATGATCTCCAATCACTCTATCACAAAAAAATAAGAGTTGTAGATATTATTAGAAACTCAACACAGCCATGACATTATGTTCTTGTCAAAAGCTTTTGACCACGACTGTATATCCATCAGTCGACTCCATATGGAAGCACTAAGAACTATAACTTGGCTGACGGGGAGAAAACGCTGTTTAAGTGGAGGTACGTAAATAAGACCACCCACAAAATTGCACATCCTGAAGAGACGTTCAAAAAGCATCTTGAACGCTGTGTACAAAACATAATCTATGCGCAATTTTGACCAAAGAATCACCATTACATGTTATGTAGACCACAAGGAAGTGTTTTGAATGTAGAAAAAAATCATAATATGAACCCTTCAAAGTACATCTATTTTGTAGACATGATGCTTCCACTCCACCGAATTGCGTGCGTCTTACTTTTTGTCATTGTCACATCATTGTAAGGTGTGGCAGCTTTTATTTTGTCATGGTACCACGCTACGATCAATTACCGGTACATGTTGGTCTAACTCTGTAATGCTGTAAGTTTATTATCTGTGCACAAAACACGTCTTAGTGAGGGGACAAAGTTCACAAGCTGTACTTCAATAAGTAATTTGTTACAGTCATTGTACACTCACTGGTAATGACCATGGCAACATTTACCTTGGTCTGGGAACTACTTTTCAACGCTACTTGATGCTCCTCAGCCGCCATTATTCCAAGTTAGCCCCTCACGTTCTGCTACGTAGCCTACATGGGGACTATTGAATGTGCTAAGTTCACTGCAAGATAACATACTTCTAGGAAGAACAAAGTGTCCCATTCAGAGGCAGCATGTTTGCGTGTTTTTTATGCGGTGCTCGTCTGGAGCCATCTCCATCATGCCAAGCGTCAGACTGGGGCTTATATGTGATTGTGAAATGAAGTAGCTGTGCTTATGGAAAATTCTGGTGAACGTCAAATAAGAACAAAATCTTCTGCAATCCGCAGTTGTCTTGTCCAGCGATGACGAGATGGACAACGCTAGCACAGGAAGTGTGAACAGGCTTGACAGCATCTCCCCGCAACCTGCAGACTCGGCACACTCTTCTCCTGCACCCTCTTGTGGCAGAGTGGAGGCGGCTGTAAAAAGCTGCAGCGAGCAGGAGGAGCTCAGTGCCGAGTTCTTCGAAGACGTCAACCTGAAGATCATGATACCACGAGGACCCATTATAAAAGACCAGGTGGTATCTTCACTTTGATTTTTTTCTTCATCCCAACAGAAAATATGAAGTCAAGCTCACTTTCTCAGATGAGCAGCCTCTGCTGGTTGCTACAAGTAGTTGTAGAGTAGAATAGAATGTCTACTAGTAGTTGTAGAGTAGAATAGAATGTGTCTTTATTTGCATTGTACATTGTACAACGAAATAGCAAGCAAACTAATTTTTCTGTTCATTACTGCAGTTGCAGACGCAGCTGTGTTCTCCCAGAAGCAAGCGCTCTAAAGTGGAGTCCAGCAAGTGTGACAGCATCATCCTGCAGTGTCGCAGTGTACGAGTGGGAACGCTGCGTAGGATGGTGAAGAAGCCTGTCATCGTGAGTGTTCTCCAACAGCATCCAACTGTCCTGCTCTCATCCGCTCTGACCCTGTTGGTCTTCTTGTCTTGCAGTTTTCTGTGGAGCGCATTCAGCTTGAAATGGAAGGTAGAGGCGGCATCTGCCACACTTTCCCTCATGTTGACTTTACGGTGCACTGAGCCGCTGTCTTTGCTAGGAGCCGAGCAGGACACTACAGAGAAGGTGGACCTTCAGGCCTCGGAGCTGATCAGCTGTGAATGGTGCAGCGTACGCAAGCTTCCCGTCTTATTCTTCCAGACCACATCTGAGGAGTGCGCCCGCCTTCGCACACAGCTCAACATGTCGCAGGAGTGCGGCGGCCAGTGGTACGACTGTGCCGGAGAACGTGAGTACGAGAGGAGATAGTAGATGGAATGTCCAGCGAACAGGATCATGGACATTTCTTTCCACACTCTAAGACTGTGACGAGAAGTACATTGTCCTCATCTTTGTGGACGGCCTGGAGATGAAGGAGCAGATGATCCTGGAAGAAATCTTGGGCGAGATTGGTAGGAAAAACAACTGCAGCAATTTCCCCGGGAAGCTGCCCTTTGAGGAGGCCAACACTCGCCTGGTCAACTTCAACAAGACATCCAAGCAGAAGGAGGTTGTTGTTCTCATGCTTCCACAAGTCTATTGCTCTTCTTTTCCTCTGCTGTCTTACCGCCGTTGTTGTCTCTTCAGTTAAAGGTTGTCCAATATCAACAGGTCAGCCGGATGTGTCTTCCGGCGCCCACCCACGTGGCCTTCCGTACGCGTACGGCCGCCCGCCGACAAAGTAGCACCTTTTTTGACGATGAAGACGAGGACATGGCCGACCTCCAGCCCACTTTTTCTGGGTTGGTGGTGAAGTGAGTCAGGCATTGGCTGGACGCTTGCTAGCATGGGTAGGAAGCTAACTGGCATGCTGATGATGTCGCTTGTCTTGCAGGCTGATGGTGTACCCCCCACCCCCTGCCAAAGGAGGCATATCGGTGACGAACGAGGACCTCCACTGCCTCAGCGATGGGGAATTCCTCAACGATGTTATCATCGACTTTTATTTAAAGTAAGTTGGTTAACACTTAGTACTCTTCTTCTTCTTCTTCTTGCTAACGTGTGCTTTGCAGATATTTAGTTCTGGAAAAGTTGAAAAAGGAAGACGCTCAAAGAATCCACGTGTTCAGCTCCTTCTTTTACAAGCGACTGAACCAGAGGGAGAGAAGGAACCTTCCAGAAACTACCAGCCTTCCGTCAGTATGCACATGAAAATGGCCTCTCGTCGGTGCACATAAGCTTTTCAATTTTTCACTCGGTGTGTCTGCAGGATCCACAAGAGACGGCACAACAGGGTGAAGACGTGGACACGACATGTAGATCTGTTCCAGAAGGACTTCATCTTTGTTCCCATCAACGAGTCGTGAGTTTGACCTGCCAAGCAGCAAGGAGGAGTATGCTGCACCCTGACATCACTTGTTGCTTTCTAGGTCGCACTGGTACCTGGCAGTCATATGCTTCCCTGGCGTTAACCCTCCACTGCACGAGCCTGGCTCCGCCACCCCCACTAGTAACCGGCAATTAGAGGACGTACCGGATCACTGCTGTCCGCTGTCCCCAAACACTGATTTGCTAGACGGGCAATCGGAGGACTCTCGCTCTGATGTCCTATTCCCACTCGACAAGCAAGCGGTGTCTGGGGTTTCCAGCACTGCCCCCAAGGGGCCTGAACCACAATACCTCAGTGAGTCCTCAGCTGTGCGACCCACTACATCATCAATCAGTAACTTTTGATTGACTGGACACTTTTTGCTGTTTTTAGGTGAGTTGCACAGAATCAGTGTTAGTTACACAGGCGAGCACGCTTCCACCTGCTCTGATGACCAAAGCTCCAGTCAGGTACTTCTTTTCGTCTTATTTTTCCCCCACTTGACCAGCAGGGCCGCAAGACAAAGTTAACCTTGTTTCTGAAATGGGATTCAGGATGAGTGCAGTGATGACGGCACGCCAACAGAAGACGCCCTCGCCGCCAACCCCTCCTCGCCTTTAAAAGCCGACTTGTGCAAACAGTAAGTGGGTGCAATTCCTCATTTTGGCCTGCAGGTGGTGCTGGTTTTAAAAACTACTCTGTTGACCTCACAGACCTTGTATCCTGATTATGGACTCCCTGCGTGGTCCTACTCGCTCCACAGTGGTCAGAACTCTACGAGAGTGAGCAGGAAGCTTTCTGTCATGGGCAAGTTTGGGTGACTTCGATCGGGTCTTTGACCCTGTGGTGTGCGCTTGCTTTAGGTACTTGCAGGTGGAGTGGGAGGCGCGCAAAGGCAGCCATCGCTCGTTTGGGAAGGACGTAATGAAGGGTTCCAGTCCTCGTGTACCTCAGCAGGACAACTTCAGTGACTGTGGCGTTTACATCCTGCAGTATGTGGAGAGCTTCTTCCAGGTGAGCCTTTATCTCACTTTCCACTGTGTGCTAAAATGTACTTTTACCACAACCAAATGTGTACGTTTATTACAACAATCTGTGTACTTTTACCACAACATACAGTGTACTGTTGCCACAATATATGCTGTACTTTTACCATAACATACAATGTACTTTAACCATAACATACGGTGTATTTTTACCACAACGTACCGTGTACTATACTACTCAGTTGAGCAAATGCGTTACAATTATCTATTCAATAGGCCATGTCCAAATTGGTGCACTTGTGTCTTTTGATCACATAAGTGTGATAAAATTGTATACTTTTGTGAGTGAGTATGTGTCATAGATAAGTGTGTTACAATTATGTAGTTACACTTAAGGGGCTCAGAAGCTAGAACATACTGTGGGCAAATCGGACTCTGTCCGCAGCTGTCAGAGCTTCCATAGTTGAAATGTTAACTGTGAAACATTACAATTAACACAATCGTGCGTTTTTATGTGATGGCACCCTACACTGACGAGCTGGCTTTTAAAAGCTGTAAAATAAAAAGATGGTGCAAGTCATTAAATGCCAGGAGAGACGTACAAAGGCCGTAAGCTGTTTCGAGCAAAGTGTTGCAACCATTTATCAAATTACCTGAAACTATGGAAAACATTTAATTGATGTATTGGCCTGATTTTAATATGTATTAGTAGTAGAATGTGTCCTTACACTTAGTCTTTTAATTGCGTAAGTGTGTTATGATTGTGTATGTTGTTAGACGTGTGTACTTATGCTTACTTAGCCTTTTAAGTGCATAAGAGTGTTACACTTGCATTTGTGTACTTAGGGCCTGACCTACTAAGATCCAAATACCTTGCACAAAACAGAGTGTGAAAGCTGTAAAAATGTGAGTACAGTTAGTGGGTATGTTGCGTGTGATCTACAGTACTAACACTGCGTGTGCAATTGTAAGGTGGTGCAGACCGCCTTATGTAAATGAGGATATTGCGTATACTATGCAGCCTTCACCACAGAGACACTCGATCATATACTGCACATTCATGTTCTCGTTCTCCTTCCTGTGGCGTTTTGCTGTTTTCAAACAAGCAGCAGATATGTACTACTTTTCATGGGCCTTTTAGAAGCAGTTCAGCAGTGCATCAACAATGTAAACCACTTCTTTTTTTTTGCGCTGAAGACGTGCTAATGGTAGAGGCTGCGTCCCTAACTACAAATGTGAAGAAGAAATTTCATATTGCGAGAAATATTTTGTTCACATAGGAGATAGTTTAATGTAACTGCTTTTTAAAAAAACCCAACGTAATTTAAAAACAAAACACCAGGAGACACCAAAACGCATCAATTTAATCCATTTTAATAAGCTCCTCAAGTCATCCAGCAGCTCTGAAATGATAAAATATTTTTTTTGATGAGACAATGTCTGACACTTTTAATTTTTGACATTCCAGATATGTTGACAAGCATAGGTAAGGATGAAGCTGCTGCGCAATCGCCTCCTTTCTCATAACCGGTGTGTGTAACTATCAATTTGCACGTACTTTTAATACGTGCTAAATAATTACGCAAAATAGCGCTCTTGAGTTTTATTCTTAAAAAATTAAACTGTGTTAAAATCATCTCTAAGTATTGTGGCCTTTCTAATGATCAAAATATATTCTGCATATTCATGAAGACAGATGTGCTAAATGTAATGCGCAAGTTTAGGAGAGACAGCTTTGCGTGTGCTATCAAGTTTGTACAGGTTTTAATGCACGCAAACCATATGTAGATCAGACCCTAAGTCTTAGTTACACTTATGCACTTACACTTATTTTTGAGTGCATGCATAAGTGTCTTACACTTATATACTTACACTTAGTGTTTTAGGTACATAACTTTAGGCGTGTTTACTTACGCTCAGTGTTTCCAGTTCATAAAGAAGTACGTTTTAATGGTGTACTTACGCTTAGTCTTTTGAATGCATAAATGTGTTGCAGTTGTACTTATACACAAGTAGGAGAGAGCAAAGTACATATTGTGATGTTCCTTGTTATTACTCTTGTGCTTGTTTTAAACCGTAGTATGCTTTTAAAATTCACATATTAAAAAAAAAGGTACACAGAGTTCCTAGTATTCAGTACTTACTGAATTGTATGAATTGATGGTTATTGTGTTTTAAAATTTCAGAATGCAGCAATGTTGGCCTCTGCTTCTTTTTGTCGACCATTTTTGGACGTGTTGTGTTGTCTTTCCGTTCAGAATCCCATTGCTAGCTTCCATCTACCCATCAACCTGTTGGACTGGTTCCCTCAGCAGAGGATGAAGACCAAGCGTGAGGAGATCAGGAGTCTGATCTTACACATCCAAGAACGACAGGAAGTGGACAAGAAGGAGTTGGATGCTTTGTCCGCTTCCTCTGAAGAGCCGGAAATTAAAGAGACTGATGGATCTCCTGGTGGAACTGTTGATGGTCAAACACACTTTCCTGTAACCCCCTGAACTTTGTTGGACTGAATGCTGCTGAGATGCTGCTGCACTCAATCCATTCTCCACCTTTAACTCTTTCCAATAAACGTCAAGTGCAAATATGTCCTCCTGCCTTTTCCTCACGTCACCTGTTTTCACAAGAAAAGTCTTTACTCTGTCTGTGTTTGTGTCCGTGTGTGTGTCTGTGTAAGTGCCTGTCTTGCGAGCGTGCCTGCGTTTTGCAAGAGTGCAGTGTTATTAAAAGTATGCAAAAATACAGGTTTTTGTATTTTTTCAAAGTTATTGAAGATTTTTAGAAGAAAGGAATTGTTCACACATGACTGCCGTGATTATTATTGATTAGCGCTTGAAACGGTGTCTATTTTATTCTTCATTTTATTCCATAAGACTCCTAACCCAACATAAGTGACTCGCCGTTTAGTGCAGCAGCAAACATGTTGAAAATACTACATTTCTGTCCAAAAACAGAAACTTCAGAAGACTTTGAGTGGCAAATTAAAAGATTTGACGCCAACAATTCTTATTATAGTGTATAGGCTATCATGAAACGATTTATTATTAGCATGTTTTTCTTTTGATTATTTTTCTTGGCGTATTCTTATTACAATTATTTTTAAACTAGTGGCCTAATGGTTAAAGTGTCCGCCATGGAATTGGTAGGTTGTGTGTTCAAAGTCTGGCCAAGTCATACCAAAGCTATAAAAATGGGATCCATTACCTCCCTGCTTGGCACTCATCATCAAGGGTTGGAATTGGGGGTTAAATCACCAAAATGATTCCCGGGCGTGGCCACCGCTGCTGCCCACTGCTCCCCTCACCTCCCAGGGGGTATAACAAGGGGATGGGTCAAATGCAGAGGGTAATTTCACTACACCTAGTGTGTGTGACAATCATTGGTATTTTAACTAAGTTAACTAATTATAGTAACTGTCGTGTATATTTCAGGCGACCTCTTTGATTGGTCAAAAATCACTCCCATTACTTCAGGGCGCCATGACTGCCACCAACATAGCTTTGCTTTGTATTTGCGGCAATTCCTAGTTAGGTTTTCGACGTGGAAAAATGCCCAGTTACGCAGCTTGGGGCTGCAAGAATTGTGGAAAGCTTTTACATTACTTTCCCCACAATCAAGAAAGAAGAATGGGAAGTGACAGTTCTACACCGGAGAGTCACCGATTACAGCCTCTTGTGCCAGGTAAACGTCTGTGTTTTGTTCAGGAGAGAACACAAGCTAATACAGATGATAGCAGAAGAAATTAATAAATTAAAGAGATGGTTTGACAAAAACCGACTATCTTTGAATCTAAGTAAAACTTAAAGAATGCTCTTCAGTAGCGGTAGAAGAGAATGTCAAACACAAATACAAATAGACGGACATTGAATTAGTAAAATAGACCAAATTTGGGGTGTAATAATAGATGATAAAGTTAACTGAAAATCTCATTAAAATAAACAAAATAAAATGGCAATAAATACGTCAATAATGAATAAAGAAAATATAACGTCCTTGGTAGCAATCATGGCGCTTGTTGGCTACACAAACTTTATACAACATTTTTCGTAACTGTAGACGGATAGCGCCCCCCACAGGCCAACACTCAAGAGGTTTCCCAGCTGGTGACGTCACGGCGCCAGGATCCCAGCAGGGGTGGGCGATACTGCAAATATGGGTATCGATTCAATACCAAGTTACCGGTACTTAAAACGTTTCAAGCTCATTAGTGAACAATCTAACTATACTGTATATCAGTGGTTCTCAACCTTTTTTCAGTGATGTACCCTCTGTAAACATTTTTTTAATTCAAGTACCTCCTAATCAGAGCAAAGCATTTTTGGTTGGAAAAAAGAGATAAAGAAGTAAAATACATCACTATGTCATCAGTTTCTGATTTATTAAATTGTATAACAGTGCAATGTATTGCTCATTTGTAGTGGTCTTTCTTGAACTATTTGGAAAAAAAGATATAAAAATAACTAAAAACTTGTTGAAAGATAAACAAGTGATTCAATTATAAATAAATATTTCTACACTTAAAAGTAATCATCAACTTAAAGTGCCCTCTTTGGGGATTGTAATAGAGATCCATCTGGATTCATGAACTTAATTCTAAACATTTCTTCACAAAAAAAGAAATCTTTAACATCAATATTTATTGAACATGTCCACAAAAAATCTAGCTGTCAACACTGAATTGCATTGTTGCATTTCTTTTCACAGTTTATGAACTTACATTCATATTTTGTTGAAGTATTATTCAATAAATATATTTATAAAGGATTTTTGAATTGTTGCTATTTTTAGAATATTTAAAAAAAATCTCACGTACCCCTTGGCATACTTTCAAGTACCCCCAGGGGTATGCGTACCCCCATTTGAGAACCACTGCTGTATATGACTACAACTATATGAGTACAAATAATACGACTATGTATCACGTTTCGTGCAAAATAAGTTAAGACAATCAAAAAATACTTTTAACTCTCGTTAGAATAAGACTTCAAAGTATTCCCTTACTTAATATTCAACGATATGTTTTATTTTTTGGAATTATTCTTTTATTTCATTCATTCAAGGTAAAAAAAACAAAAAAAAAAACAGTATTCCTTACTTATCATTCAACGATATTTTTTATATATTGGAAATATTATTTTGTCTTTCATTCAAGGTAAAAAAAAATTTAAAAAAAATCACCATAACATTAAAAAATTTTTTTTAAAAAAGATGAATGAAAATAAGCAGAAAAAAGTTAAAACTTATATCTGCCCCATATTCACAAAATTACTTTTTTTGTGTCCTGTCCAGCTCCTCGGGCAAATTATATTGTCGATGTAGATGCCCTTATTAACTGTACAGATTTAATTTACAAAAAAGAAGTGTGGGATAGTTCTTTTGTTGCCTTATTTGTATTTGACTTTCCATCCATCCATCCATTTTCTACCGCTTATTCCCTTTCGTATTTGACTTTATTTTATTAATTTATATTAATGTTTGGCGCAGTCGGACCAGAGCAGGAGGGGAAAGAGAAAACAAGGAAGACACAGGGGGAACATTGCATGGACAAGAAGGGGATACGGCAGAGAGACAACAACAACAACAGAACAATGTCAGCAATTACGATATGTACAAATATGACACGAAAAGTGATAGCAAAGAAGCAGTCAGTGAAGAAAATATTAAAAACACAGAAATGACAATGAACATTATTACACTATAATTGGAGCAATACAAATGCCAATAGAAATAGCACTATTGATAATGAATAATAATACCAATTACCTCTATTATCAACAAGACAATTGTTTGAAATGTAACAATACATATATGTCATGATAACTTGAATTACAAAAGAAAGCAGATAAATGGAGGGTAAGAAAGAGAAGAATATTAACCTTATGGATTGTTATAGTAACAATTAGGTTAAGATTTGTCTGTGTGCCGCGTCTTACCCAGTTTCCCCTTGTGCAGTCCTTCTCAAATAGTGGGACAGGCCCCCCTGGTGGTGCGTGGTGCGGTGCCAAGGAGGGCGCGTGTGACCTCAGGGAACATGCTTTTTTTTGCTGTACCAGAATATGATGAAGCGTATGTAGCACTTGGCCTCACAGTAACCACAGTGGGAGACGAGGAAAGACCGATGTGTTGTTTCCTTTCATGTTAATAACATTACAATGTTTTGCAAAGGTATAGTTATAACAATATTATTGACAAATTACTATTTATGGCATAGTGGAGATTGGTGGGGGGTGTTCAAAATATTTAATTTTTTCCTGGGTAGGGGGGGCATAACAAAAATATTTGAAAAGCACTGCCCTAGGGGAAATACGTTAATATATGTTGGAGGAAACATGATTATATGCATGAGTTTATGTTTGTATATGTACAGTATGTGTAAATGTGTGTTTGTACAGTGAATGTGCATATGGATGTATGTACCGTGAGTGTGTATGTATGTACTGTATTTGTGTATGTACAGTATGTGGGAGCCTATGTACCTATGTAAGGGGGAAAGTACCATTGTGTGCATGTATGAATGAATGTGTATGAATAATTGCGTGTATGAGTATGTATGTGAATTTTTATGCACAATATATTTGTCTTTGATTGTGTTCGGGAGCCAAACTGCGGCCCCAGCTACCCAGAAGGCCCAACCCTAAATAGCAGGTGCGGTGCCCAGGGAACAAGGGAGCACCAGCCCTACGCAAACAGGATGGCCAGCGACAGGAACTCAAGAGCTGGGTCCACTGTGGCGCACGGCAGGGCCAGCGGCACGCACCTAGGAGAGGACAAGGCACGGGAGCAGGGGACAGCCAGCCCCCAAGTCAGAAAGAGACAACATTCCACAAGGTCAGAAAAACGCAACGCCCTGCCCCCGAGGGACCGAGAGACTCCATATTTCATAACTAGCAACAACATAATTAAACATGGAAACAAAAAATACACCAAAACATATTTTTATCATCATGATTTTTTTTTTGAAATGCAGTAGGAGATTGAGATTGTTTTATTTCTATAAACTTGTACCTTTGATTGAAATGCTTCTTTCTATTGTCCATATTCTATATCTTGATTTATTAAACAGCTCAGTTCCTTTTAGATTATAATTACTTTCTTTTTTAACAAATCTGTTTTGAATGTTGTTAGGTAGTATTTTTTATGTGTTTCGACCATGATTTTTAAGATGTTATATTCTACCAGGTATTTATATTTCAATAAATGTTTTACTGTTTGAATATTGGGTTCCCTGCGTACAGTGACAGGCAGTAACAAACAACATTAATGTAAGCTACGTAGCTTAACTAGATTTTCCAGTAGCTTGATGGTAGCTTATCTACTTTTTTAACGAGTCACTTTTCCTTTTGCTTAGCTACTTTTAGACACATGGAGCTAGATAACTTATATCAACCTTCAAACTACAAAGAGAGAAAATGGACTCCGAATCCATGCCCAAAACATATGGACAAATGATCTGGATGAAAGGGAACATCCATACATGCAGAAAAAATCCATGATGATCGTTGGTGTTCGTATGATAAGTCACAATTGGCTAAGGTTAGGGCGAAACATTACGTACTGGCCAATCAGAGGCAAAATAAGGTGGGTCATCGAAACTAGTAAGCAAAATCATCACAGACATGCACTCATGTCACATGACGACGAGGGAGTCGGAGACAGAGGGACGCTTTATGCTGAAGACTCAAAAAAAATAAGAAACACACTTAAAATGGCAGAGGGTCTCTCCCCTGCAGATTAGATTTTTACCTTAGTAATGGAAATGACGTGAAGGAAACCCACAATAATGTGTATCCTTGGCCATGTGTAGACCAATTGTTTAGAAAAAAAAAAGCCCAAAAACTTAGTTTTTATTTGTTTACTCTGTAAACCAAAATCATAACTACTCTCTTCATCTAATAAGCCCAACAAAAATTTAGGAACACACATTAAGGTGAGTTGACTTCATGAAAAGTTTTACTGCACATAACCATAACCAACTGTTTCCAAACAACACACAAGTCATTGTTTTTGTCAAGATATAGATATATGCTGTTTTTTACTGCAGGTAGAGAAAATTAATACCATTATAGGAGTGGGCCAAAGAAAAGGCAAACTCAACGAATATATATCTCCAACTAAATGACAGATAGTTAATAGTAATGAACCCTTATTGTGTCCATTTGTACACTCTCAGTTACATTAACATTGATATTATATATGTGGGCTCATAGACAAAAAATGCCATTAAATGTATCTTTGGTGTAGCAAGCTACTTTTGCCATGTAGCTTGTAGTGTAACTTGGTACAATTCTCTAGAATAGCTTCCCCTGTAACTTAGCTAAGGAACTTGTAGCTTAGATTACTACAATTCCAGTAATGAATCTTGCGGCTCTTTTGTGCAAAAGGAAGATTGGGTGTAAATAATGTTGTCTGTCTATTTGTGTTGGCCCTGTGATAAGGTGGTGACTTGTCCAGGGTGTCCAGGCTGCCTTCCGCACGTGTGCAACTGTGATAGGCTCCAGCACCCCTGCAACCCTATAAGGGACAAAGGGTAGGACATGGATGAATGGATGATTTACATGCACTCCTCCACACATTATTACAATATGTTAAATATGGAACAATCATTGAATTATATAATATATACAATGTTTTTGGATTTAGAACTTCCCTTTGTGTAAAATAGGCTTTTGTGTCATTTTATATGTGATTTCCATGACAAATACTGTATAACAGGGGTCACCAACGCGGTGCCCGCGGGCACCAGGTAGCCCGTAAAGATCAGATAAATAGCCCGCTGGCCTGTTCTAAAAATAGCTCAAATAGCAGCACTTACCAGTGAGCTGCCTCTGTTTTTTACATTTTATTTATTTACTAGCAAGCTGGTCTCGCTTTTCTCGACATTTTTAATTCTAGGAGAAACAAAACTCAAATAGAATTTGAAAATGCAAGAAAATATTTTAAAGACTTGGTTTTCACTTGTTTAAATAATTTCATTTATTTTTTTTACTTTGCTTCTTATAACTTTCATAAAGACAATTTTAGAGAAAAAATACAACCTTAAAAAGGATTTAAGGATTTTTAAACACATATTCTGTACCTTTTTACCTTTTAAATTTCTTCCTCTTCTTTCCTGACAATTTAAATCAATGTTCAAGTATTTTTTTTTTATTGTAAAGAATAATAATTACATTTTAATTTAATTCTTCATTTTAGCTTCTGTTTTTTCAACAAAGAATATTTGTGAAATATTTCTTCAAACTTATTATTATTAAAATTCAAAAAAAATATTCCGGCAAATCTAGAACATCTTTAGGATCAAATTTAAATCTTATTTCAAAGTCTTTTGAATTTCTTTAAAATATTTTGTTCTGGAAAATCTAGAAGAAATAATGATTTGTCTTTGTTAGAAATATAGATTGGTGCAATTTGTTATATATTCTAAGAAAGTGCAGATTGGATTTTAACCTATTTAAAACATGTCATCAAAATTCTAAAATTAATCTTAATCAGGAAAAATTACTAATGATGTTCCATAAATTCTTTTTTTAATTTTTTCAAAAAGAATCGAATTAGCTAGTATTTCTCTTCATTTTTTTCGGTTGAATTTTGAATTATAAAGAGTCGAAATTGAAGATAAACTATGTTTCAAAATTTAATTTTAATTTTTTTCCTGTTTTCTCCTCTTTTAAACCCTTCAATTAGGTGTTTTTTTCATCATTTATTCGACGGAATGACAGACAGAAATACCCTTTTTTTAATCTATATAGATTTATTTATTAAAGGTAAATTGAGTAAATTGGCTATTTCTGGCAATTTATTTAAGTGTGTATCAAACTGGTAGCCCTTCGCATTAATCAGTACCCAAGAAGTAGTTCTTGGTTTCAAAACGGTTGGTGACCCCTGCTGTATAACAAACGTATGAATACCATCCTTTTCCTACCGCTTATTCCCTTTGGGGTCGCGGGGGGTGTTGGTGCCTATCTCAGCCACAATCGGGCGGAAGGCGGCGTACACCCTGGACAAGTTGCTATCTCATCGCAGGACCAACACAGATAGACAGACAACATTCACACTCACATTCACACACTAGGGCAAATGTAGTGTTGCCAATAAACCTAACAAACATATTTGTAGAAATGAACAAAGCAGTGAAAAATAAACCAAAACGGACGCTCCCCTTTGTATCGGTGTTGTCGATATCGGGATCGATCCTCTCAGCCTTTCCCAGGTTGTCTGCGGGATTGGGAGCCTTGAAGGCGGGCACACACAGAGCAGTGCGGCCCAGGCTGCCGTAGCGAGCACGGACCAGCCTCGGAAACCTCCCGGAGCTTCACTTGGCTCGTTGTCGTTGGGAGTCAGCTCGCACTAAAAGGTAGGACAAGAAGCTTGGCGGGGGTTTCAGCGGTGACAACGACGGCAAGCAGGGCAGCGAAGTTTGCGATATTAGCTAGCAGGCTAAGGAGCACCGAGAGCCGGCCTCACACCGAGCCTGACACCACTCTCGCCATGGAGCTAGCCAACACTACCTCACTACTAAAACTGTTCATTTCATTTACTTTTATTTCCTATTACAATGATTGACTTTGTATTATTCTGTTTTTTTTTTCAAATCAATGATGGCTATAAGACACGTTTTTATTTATTATTTCAGACCTCATTCAGGTGCACCTTGACTTGTATTTCAACAAACGTAAAACAGAGAGTGTTCGTTTACTGAGGGAGTGTTAAAGATAAATGTTGCGGTGCATTGTGGTAAAACACTTAAAACAGGCACGTTTGTCTTATTTCATTCTAACTATGAAACATTCATGCACAC
This sequence comes from Nerophis ophidion, assembly GCF_033978795.1. Lineage (NCBI taxonomy): Eukaryota > Metazoa > Chordata > Actinopteri > Syngnathiformes > Syngnathidae > Nerophis > Nerophis ophidion. Next base: position 51,104,629 of record NC_084615.1, read on the forward strand.
TTAAACATGGACGTCATCATTAAACATCTTGCTTTATTGGGAATAAAGTGCGTCAACTCAGCGTGACTTGATGATGATGATGATGATAACATTCGCATATTGAGGGTTAAAGATCAGTCAGGCTGCTGCTTGGTTGTGTGTTCTCATTACATCATTACATAATAGGTATTTTACTTTTTTGTCTGAAAGCTTCTCAACATCTCAATGCAAACCTTGTTGGTCCAATAAATCCTCTTGTTTCACTCTTGGAACTTTACATGACACGCACACACGCCCACCAGCAGGAAATTGTTCGGTCAAAGTCCTGGTCATTGTGTGTTTATTGTTCTGTGGCTGACTTTTGTTCAACATGTCTGATGGTTTTTATTTCCTGTGTGTAAGACTGAGTAGGCCGACATCTGCCTTGAGCACCTGTCAGTCAAACATGATGTTGATGGTCATGTGATGCTAGATGTTCTCCTCTGGAGTGACATCATGCTTGCCATAGCAACAGGGATGGCATTATGCCGACGTCATCAATAGAGTTCCGACTTGCTGGATGAGTTTGGTGTGTAAGTTTCTCTGGACATCAGTGACTTGTGGTGTCCCAATACTTTAGTCGTTTTGAGCGAGGGTGTCATGTGATGCTGGCTAATGAACAACGCACTAACTAGCGGCCTCACCTGCTCTTGTTTTATCCTCCAAGCCTAGTCAATGAATGAGGATGGCAGTTGTTATCTGTACCTAATATTGTGGTCTGGCAGTGCCCATAAGATAAGGTATGATAAGGAGATTCTGCTAAGGTTTTGTGTAAATGTGTCAGGTGACATTATTCTGCTGGTGATGGGGCGTGGTTACGGTGCTGCGTTGGCAGAAAAATTATATCACGTGTAAAGATAATTGACACATGTCATCGGTGGACAAGATGGCCACATGTCCTCGCCAAACAGGAAGTGTGAAGAGAATGAATCCCCAGCGTGGTCAGTCTGAGCTCATGGATTGTTCTGCCCACACGAGTCATCAACAGAAGCTCACAGGTCCAACAATGAGCTTTTTGTCAAGTAGGACATTGATGCCGTCCACTGAACAGTGCGCTTTAAAGATTTAACCCTGGATCAGCTGATGATATCATGGCATGGATTTAACGAAGCAGAAGAACATTGGCCAGGCTGGGCATGCCCAGTGGTCCACAGCTGGGGTAGATTCCAGCTCACCCGCTGGAGAAGGATCATGTGACCACTTGTCTCTCAAAATCTTCTTTCATCAAATCACGTTACATCATCACCACCAATCAATGAGCGTCTAATTGATTAGCTGACATGGAGGTGGCAGAGTTTGAATCGGGTCAATACGTGCTTTGAAAGCGCCCCGTGACAAACGGGAAGTAGGAATTTAGGATTGGCAGACGCGTCTGACTTTGCCTTGATTTTGCAGAAGCTAAAGAAAACACCATGGATGATGGCAAGCCTGTGTGGGCGCCTCACCCGACTGACGGCTTCCAGCTCGGCACCATTGTGGACATCGGCGCCGGCAGCCTCACCATCGAGGCTCTCAAACAAAAGGGCAAGGTGAGCAGCAGCTTCAACAATCCTACTGAGCGGGCGCACCGTGCCAGTCATGTGACTGCATCCTCTTCTGTGGACAATGTTTAGTTTGCAGTGGTTGGGAAGGGGGAATTAGCTAGAGCAGTATTGCAACCGATTCTCCACATCTACATGTCACCAACTTTAACAATAAAAAGCAAAAAAAAGTCATTTAACAAATGCAATTGCTTCTCCACATGCAAACAAAGATGTCATTTAATGAATGTGATATCTCCTCTACATGCAAACAAGTGTTATTTAGAAAATGCAATCACTCTACATGCAAACAAAGGCTTGGAATTTAACGATTGTGATTGCTCTGTACATGCAATCAGATTTCATTTAATGAATGTGATCGCTTTTCTATTCCCGGGCGCAGCCACCGCTGCTGCTCACTGCTCCCCTCACCTCCCAGGGGTTGATTAAGGGTGATGGGTCAAATGCAGAGAATACTTTCGCCACGCCTAGTGTGTGTGTGACAATCATTGGTACTTTAACTTTAACGTTAACATGCAAAGAATAGGTTTTTATTTAACTTGACCGTTTCTCAACATGCAAACAAAATCTTGTCATTTAAAGGCCTACTGAAGTGAGATTTTCTTTTTAAACAGGAATAGCAGGTCCATCATATGTGTCATACTTGATCATTTCGCGATATTGCCATATTTTTGCTGAAAGGATTTAGTAGAGAACATCGACGATAAAGTTCGCAACTTTTGGTCGCTAATAGAAAAACCCTGGCTTTACCGGAAGTATGTTCGCGTGACGTCACAAGTTGCAGGGCTCCACACATTCACATTGTTTTTAATGGGAGCCACCAGCAGTAAGAGCAATTCGGACAGAGAAAGCGACAATTTCCCCATTATTTGAGCGAGGATGAAAGAGTGGTGAATTAGGATATTGATAGTGAAGGACTAGAAAAAAAAAGCGGCGGCAGTGTGAGCGTTTCAGATGTAATTAGACACATTTACTAGGATAATTCTGGAAGATCCCTTATCTGCTTATTGTTTTAATAGTGTTTTAGTGAGATTTTAAAGATTGTAAAGACATACCTCGAGCTCGGGTGGCTGCGGTGGACACGAAGTGCCTCAGAGAGAAGCCAAGGAGCCAAGCTCACAGCTGCCTTTTAAACAGCTGCTGCAGGACGACGAATAATCCAATGAATTCTCCGGTAAGATATATATCACAATTTCCCCATTAAAAAACATGCTGGTTGACGTAGAGAAAACATGTTCGCTTGACCGCTCTGTGTTAAAGCTTCGCAACAAACAAAGAAACACCGGCTGGGTCTCGGTGCTAAAGACATCTGCAATCCACCGCTTTCCACCAACAGCATTGTTCTTTATAGTCTCCATTATTAAATGAACAAATTGCAAAAGATTCAGCAACACACATGTCCAAAATACTGTGTAATTACGGCATGAACAAAGACGACTTTTAGCCGTGTTTTTGTGCATCGCTAATTTTTCCTTACAGTCCGTGACGTCACGCGTACGCGTCATCATTCCGCGAGGTTTTCAACAAGAAACTCGCGGGAAATTAAAAATTGCAATTTAGTAAACTAAAAAGGCCGTATTGTCATGTGGTGCAATGTTAATATTTCATCATTGATATATAAACTATCAGGCTGCGTGGTCGGTAGTAGTGGGTTTCAGTAGGCCTTTAATGAATGCAATCACTAAAGTAAATGCAAACAAAAACATTTATTTTAATGCGATCGCTCCTTAACATGCCAAAAAAGACATGTAATTTAACGCGCTTTTCCCTCTGCATAAAAACAGAAATGTCATTTTATGCGATAACTCCTCCACCTGGAATACTAGGGGTGCAATGTTACGTGTATTTGTATTGAACCGTTTCGGTATGGGGGTTTCGGTTCGGTGCGGAGTACCACCGAAAGAGTTTCACACGAACATATGATGTAGCCACCTATGCTAAAGTCTTAATAAGCTGCCCCGCTCCGTTTTGCCTCTGTCTCCTAAACAGCACCCAGCATTGTCCCACCCACACAACCATCTGATTGGTTACAACCGTAGCGGTAACAGCCAATCAGCAGTGCATATTCAGAGCGCATGTAGTCAGCGCTTCAGCGTTGAGCAGATATGTGTTTAGCAGGTGAGCAGCGGACTCTCCCCAAATTATACTAAACACTTCCAAGTCAACTACTACTAACATCACAATGAGCCCGTTGATCTTATAGAAACAAACTGCAGCTCAGCTCACTAGCAGTCCTGGCTTAAGGTGAAGGCTAATTAGCTTTAAGCGTAACGTTAGCTCATTTTGCGGTGTGTGTGTGTGTGTGCGTGTGCGCTTGGGTGTGTTACGGACAGTGTTGATCGGTGAGTGTTGAAGCAGCAAAAAAGGACTTTATGTTCAATGAAGAGTTTCTGTCTCTGATAGTTGATATAATAATGTAAGTGCATCATAAAGCCTACATGAACTCCATGGTGTTCAGGGATGAATAGTCTCTCCTATTGCTATTGTGCTATTTTTTTCAGCTATAGTTACATTAATCATTAGTAATGTAGCAGCCTAGTTTTGAATGGCAGGGTGCCTGCTATCACATGTTGATACAAATATAACATTTACATAATAAAAATCAACTACAGGCTTCCCAAATGCTGTAATAAATTAAGCATGATGAGTTGACTTGAAACTGTTTAATGTAGCAGTTTTTATATGTAGAAGAAAAGTTTTGTAATTTTATTTAATCTGAGCAAGACGTTGAGACAGTTTAATGTGGATTAACGTGGGCAGAATTATTGTTTACAAATTTGATACATAAATAACCAAAAAATTAACATTTTATTGTTTTCTTACTTTACCGAAAAAGAACCGAATCGTGACCTCTAAACCGAGGTACGTACCGAACCGAAATGTTTGTGTACTGTTACACCCCTATGGAATACAGAAAAAGTTACAAAACAGAAAGGATGTGCTCTGATGTAAAAAGGACAGGTTACTTTTATAACAGAAGTATGAACATGTTTTATTAATAACTGGTTTTGTCATCTGCCACTATATCAAAAAATGTAATCCAATGAATCTAAGTCAATGTTGGTGAAATGTTTAAGTGTTGTTTTTAAAGATGCAGGGTGGCCATGACAATCTTTCAGTCGTCAGCTTCTGTTTTTCCTCTACAGTCCATTCGGAAAGTATTCAAATCGCTTTACTTTTCTCACACATTACGTCATATATACAGTTCCGATCAAAATTATTCAACCCCCACACAATTTTGGTGTTTCAGCAAGTTGGACATTTATTCCGTATTTTGTTTATAGTCATATCAAATAAAGATCCATTAAATAGACAAATGCAACTTGAATTACAACATTATATTTTGTAACATACCAAACAGTGTCATTTCTATTAATATCTCATTGACAAAATTATTCAACCCCTTGAAGATCATAACACTTAAGAAAATAATTTGAATAAGGTCTTTTCAATCAGGTGTTGAAAACACCCGTAGATGTGATTAGAAGCAACAATTAAACTGATTGAAAAAGACTGTGACGCTCAGCTTCTTGTAGATGGTCAATGGTGTATTTGCAACATGGTGAAGTCCACGGAGTGGTCAAAAAAGT
>NC_084615.1:51114777-51214777 GCF_033978795.1 Nerophis ophidion
CTCCAATAAGTATTTCAACCTGTTTTAAGTCGGGTTCACGTAAACCAATTCATGGTGCCTCGTAGGGGTGCAACGGATCCAAAAACTCACGGATTGGATAATTTTTTTCCGATAAGCAAAAAAAAAAAAAGACAAGACTAATACACAAAGTTTTGCCGTTTTGTTTCGTAACACTTTCGAATTATTAAATTAAAATATATAAAATCTAGTTCAAGTGCACAAGGCATAATATCTTCTTTTTAACATAATTAATGAAAAACAGTGCCACATAAAAAGGGATTTCTCCTTTCCTCCACTGCTTGTGTCAGTACCTGCACAAGGTGACTCTCGTGGAGGGGGCGTGTCTTCTCATCTCCCACTCTGCTGTGATGAAATGAGCGCTTATGGTCACATAGTTCCCCTGGACCTCCACCCTTCTGTCGTGAGCGCAACAGATGACGCTCGGGATAGTTCGTCCACAACTTTTTTCTTCTCTTGCTCATAAAAATCTGGCACAATCTTATCGTTGAAGTTGGTGCGCGACGGGATGTCGTAATGTGGCTGAAGCATTTTCAGCATGTGTTAAAAACCCTCGTTTTGCACAATGGAGTCTGCACCTATAAACATACCGATTAAATGGCACGGGGCGTTCAAGTTCCTCCGTTACTCCGCTCGCCATTACCACACTGTGCGAACAACTTTTTTTTTTTTTTTTTTCATAAATCAGACCACGGATCCACGTGTGTGCCGAACCGAAGATATTGATCCGAACGGATCACGGATCAATGTTGATCCATTGCACCACTAATGCCTCAGTGTGCATTGTTTACAAAACGTGCGCTACTTATATATATATATATATATATATATATATATATATATATATGTATGTATGTATGTATGTATGTATGTATGTGTATGTATGTATGTATGTATATATATATATATATATATATATATATAACATAAAAAAATGTGGAAAAAATTAAGCACTGTGAATACTCTCCCGATGCACTGTACGATCAAGCAACTGCATGCCATTAAGCACAGCATGGTTGTCACATGATCAAAGCTTTTGTGTGTCATTTTGTTTGGTCTGGAATGCAGCACAGTGAGAGAAGCGAAAAACATTAGCCTCATTATTTGTCTGGCAACACCCACTACACATTAGGCTGTCATTATTTGATTGACCACACCCACCAAGCTGAATGCCTGTTAACGTGACTGAATGTTTTTTTTTTGTTGCAGACCTTTTTGGCTGCCATCAGTCAAGTCTTTCCTGCTGAGGATGACGTCAACAAGCATGTGGAGGACAATTGTGAGTCACTCTGATGTCCCAAAGTGATGCTCTGCTGAAGATGTTCTCGTGTTGTGTCCCTCAGGTTCGCTCATGTACCTCAACGAAGCCACACTGCTCAACAATGTGCGCGTCAGATACAGCAAGGACAAAATCTATGTGAGTTTTCACTACGATTTTTGCTGCCTCTCATTGCTAAACAACAAAAAGAATAGCAAGTGTCAACATTCTCATCACATATGTACGTGCTGAATCTGTAAGCCCGCTCTCTTTTTGTGTTGCTGTGTCAACTGCTGTGACGGTTTTATCATGATAACACAAACTATACATCCATGTAACCGCAAGGACCTCAAAACCAAAAAAAATCTAGTTAAACAGAAGACAATTCAAAGCACAAACACTCAGTGACGGTTTGTGACTTGCTAAATGTAAAATTTGAGCAACATGAACCCATCAACACGGACAGACGAATGAGCAAGTATGCCGTGATGTCTTTGGCAACGGTCAAGAATTCAAACCCCGGCCGAGTCATACAGAAGACTATAAAAATGGGACCCATTATCTCCGTACTTGGGACTCAGCACCAAGGGTTGGAATTGGGGGTTAAATCACCAAAAATGACTCCCGGGCGCGGCCTCTGCTGCTGTTCACTGCTCCCCTCAACTCCCAGGGGGTGAACAAGGGGATGGGTCAAATGCAGAGGACAAATTTCACCACACCTAGTGTGTGTATGACAATCATTGGTACTTTAACTTTAACAAAAAACACAACACAAAAAACATCCCAACCCAGTTTTTACAACTTGAGGGAAAAAACTGCACTTTAAGATGTCCAATATTGATTGAAGTTCAATTTTTGCTAAGATTATGAGTTTGATATTTTGATTATGAGCTCAAAGACTTCTATGGGAATGCAACAAGGACTCATATTTCCCTTGCCCAGACGCGGGCCACCGGGGCCCCCCTCTGGAGCCAGGCCCGGAGTTGGGGCACGATGGCGAGCGCCTGGTGGCCGGGCCTTCCCCCATTGGGCCCGACCAGGCACAGCCCGAAGAGGCAACGTGGGTCACCCATCCAATGGGCTCACCACTCATAGGAGGGGCCATAGAGGTCGGGTGCATTGTGAGCTGGGCGGCAGCCAAAGGCAGACCATTTGGCGGTCTGATCCTCGGCTACATAAGCTAGCTCTTGGGACGTGTAACGTCACCTCGCTGGGTGGGGGGGAGCCTGAGCTAGTGGCGAGGTAGAAAAGTTCCGGCTGGATGTAGTCGGATTCACCTCGACGCACAACAAGGGCTCTGGAACCAGTTCTCTCAAGAGGGGCTGGACTCTCTTCCACACTGGCGTTGCACGCAGTGAGAGGCGACGAACTGGGGTAGCAATTCTTGTTGTCCCTCGGCTCAAAGCCTGCACGTTGGAATTCAATCCAGTGGACGAGAGGGTAGCCTCCCTCCGCCTTCGGGTGGGGGAACGGGTCCTGACTGTTGTTTGTGCTTAACGCACCAACAGCAGTTCAGAGTACCCACCCTTTTTGGAGACACTCGAAGGAGTACTGGAGAGTGCCCCCCCCCCGGGTGATTCCCTTGTCCTACTGGGGGACTTCAACGTTCATGTTGACAACGACAGTGAACCGGAAAGGCGTTATTGGGAAGAATGGACCCCCGGATCTGAACCTAAGTGGTGTTTTGTTATTGGACTTTTGTGCTCGTCACAGATTGTCCATAACAAACACCATATTCAAACATAAGGGTGTACATATGTGCACATGGCACCAAAACACCCTCAGTTCAATAATCGACTTTGTAGTTGTGTCATCGGATTTTCGGCCTCATGTTTTGGACACTCTGGTGAAGGGAGAGGCGGAGCGTTTTACCAATGGTGGCTGCGATGGTGGGAGAGGATGACGGACAGACCTGGCAGGCCCAAACGCATTGTGAAGATCTGCTGGGAACCTCTGGCAGAGTCTCCTGTCGGAGAGAGTTTCAATTCCCACCTCCGGAACATGTCACGAGGGAGGTGATGGACATTGAGTCCAAGTGGAAGTGGAGTCCATGAATTGATTAACGTGGACCCCGACTTAAACAAGTTGAAAAACTTATTCGGGTGTTACCATTTAGTGGTCAATTGTACGGAATATGTACTGTACTGTGCAAACTACTAATAAAAGTATCAATCAATCAATCAATGGACCATGTTCCACACCTCTATTGTCGAGGCGGCTGATTGGAGCTGTGGCTGCAAGGTAGTTGGTGCCTGTCATGGTGGTGATCCTAGAACCCGTTGGTGGACACCGGCAGTGAGGGATGCTGTCAAGCTGAAGAAGGAGTCCTATCGGGTTCTTTTGGCTCATAGGACTACGGAGGCAGCAGACAGGTAACGGCAGGCCAAAAGGTGTTTGGCTTCAGCGGTCGTGGAGACAAAAACTCTGACATGGGAGGGATTCAGGGACGCCATGGAAAAAGACTTCCGGACGACTTCGAAGCGAATCTGGACCACCATTCGCCGCCTCAGGAAGGGGAAGCAATGCACTGTCAACACTGGGTATGGTGCGGATGGTGTTCTGCTAACCTCAACTGAGGATGTTGTGGATCCGTGGAGGGAATACTTCGAAGACCTCCTCAATCCCACCAACACGTCTTCCTATGAGGAAGCAGTGCCTGGAGAATCTGTGGTGGGCTCTCCTATTACTGGGGCTGAGGTTGCTGAGGTAGTTAAAAATTGCTTCGGTGGCCCGCCCGGAGTTCCTTAAGACTCTGGGTGCTGTGGGGCTGTCTTGGTTGACAAGACTCTGCAACATCGCGTGGACATCGGGGGCAGTACCTCTGGATTGGCAGACCAGGGTGGTGGTTCCTCTCTTTAAGAAGGGGAACCGGAGGGTGTGTTCCAACTATCGTGAGATCGCACTCCTAAGCGTTCCTCGGATTCAGGAGGACCAGTGTGGTTTTCGTCCTGGTCGTGGAACTGTGGACCAGCTCTATACTCTTGGCAGGGTCCTTGAGGGTGCATGGGAATTTGCCCAACCAGTCTACATGTGCTTTGTGGACTTGCAGAAGGCATTCGACTGTGTCCCTCGGGAAGTCCTGTGGGGAGTGCTCAGAGAGTATGGGGTATCGGACTGTATGATTGTGGCGGTCCGCTCCGTCTACGATCAGTGTCAGAGCTTGGTCCGCATTGTCGGCAGTTAGTCGGACAGGTTTCCAGTGAGGGTTGGAGTCCGCCAAGGCTGCCCTTTGTCACCGATTCTGTTCATAAGTTTTATGGACAGAATTTCTAGGCGCAGTCAAGGCGTTGAGGAGATCCGGTTTGGTGGCTGCAGGATTAGGTCTCTTCTTTTTGCAGATGTGGTGGGCCTGATGGCTTCATCCGGACAGGATCTTCAGGCCTCTTCGCAGCCCAGTGTGAAGCCACTGGGATGAGAATCAGCCCCTCCAAGTCCGAGTACATGGTTCTCGCCCGGAAAAGGGTGGAGTGCCATCTCCGGGTTGGGGAGGAGACCCTGCCCCAAGTGGAGGAGTTCAAGTACTTCAGAGTCTTGTTCACGAGTGAGGGAAGAGTGGATCGTGAAACCGACAGGCAGGTCAGTGCGGCGTCTTCAGTAATGCGGAGGCTGTATCGATCAGTTGTGAAGAAGGAGCTGAGCCAGAAGGCAAAGGTCTCAAATTACCGGTCGATCTACGTTCCTATCCTCACCTATGGTCATGAGCTTTGTGTTATGACTGAAAGGACAAGATCACTGGTACAAGCGGCCAAAATGAGTTTCCTCCGCCGAGTGGCGGGGCTCTCCCTTAGAGATAGGGTGAGAAGCTCTGCCATCTGGGGGGAGCTCAAAGTAAAGCGCTGCTCCTCCACATCGAGAGGAGACAGATGAGGTGATTCAGGCATCCGGTCAGGATGCCACCTGAACGCCTCCCTCGGGAGGTGTTTAGGGCACGTCCAACCGGTAGGAGGCCACGGGGAAAACCCAGGACATGTTGGGAAGACTATGTCTCCCGGCTGGCCTGGGAACGCCTTTGGATCCCCCGGGAAGAGCTGAACGAAGTGGCTGGGGAGAGGAAAGTCTGGGCTTCCCTGCGTAGGCTGCTGCCTCCGAGACCCGACCCCGGATAAGCGGAAGAAGATGGATGGATAGATGGAGATTATCAGTCCATTTTATTTGTTTACTTATTTAGGATAGTTAAGTTATTGACCTTCAAATTAGAATAGTATCTCTATTGCTGCAGCAACAGAGATACAGTCTATAGGTCCCTAAGATATATAGATATCTATATTCATACATTGTTTATGTAGGATATAAGGATATACGCATGTATATATAACCTAATCATATTGTTTTTTGAATTTAAAAATAGCTGACAGTTTTTTTTCCCCCTTCTCTAGGATTATATTCCCAGTTTTGATTTCGGACGTCTGGTCACTTATATAAGAATATTATAATACAGTAAAGCAGACAATGAATAATAAAACACGACAAAACGTGTCCTTTATCATAGCTACACGTATGACATAAAAACGCGTGAAAATCAGTGGTATTCAGTGAGGTAAGAATAATTAAATGCGCTGACAGTTCATTGCTCCTGCCAAACAAATTGCACTGAGTGGAGCGGCTCACCACTCCAAGATGACGGCTCCGCGTCTCGTCAGTGCCAATAGGCAGTAGCGCTCGATGCTGCGTCTACTTATAAGATGTCTAGGTTTGCAATAACGTTAGCAGTGAGTTTACAGCCTCACTGATTTAACTACACAGCAAATAAAAGTTACTTTGCCAATAAACATTAACTTACATTCAAAACTTACCATTCTTTGTGCAACTTCAAATGTCGAACAAAGTTGGAAGTTGTTGCATCTCTGTCTGTAATCTTCAAACCGCATGTTTTTTGTACTGCAATTCGTTTTTTTGTTGACCAACTTGTAGTTTTAATTCCGGAATGAAACTATCTTTGGCATAATTTTTTCTCACTAGCGCATTGTTTGACAGCTCTTCTTCATTGGTTGTCCTGCAATTTGATTGGATAAATGCTGTGGTATGAAAACAACGTGGATCTAATTTGATTGGATCTTGTACTGACAGGCAGCACACACGCTGACAGACACACGCGTACACAATGTAAGATACAGAGCGCTCCTGAATACCTTTTTAATCTTTTGGTTTTGGGGAAAGTAGCAAGTCTTGTCAAGTCTCAAGTCCAAGTGAAGTCACTAGTCATTGATATTAAAGTCTGAGTTGAGTTGCAAGTCTCTTTACATTTTGTCAAGTCGAGTCTAAAGTCATCAAATTCACGACTCAAGTCTGACTGGAGGCCAAGTCATATGACTCGAGTCCAAACCTCTGCTGTCTAAGGCCGGTGCAGTCAGAACACCAGAATGCTACATCCTGTGAATGTGTTTATGCGGTGATGAAAGTGTGAAAAGGAATACATGTCAGGAAAATGTGTAAATGCAAATTTCAGCAAAAGTAGGTTGCTAGCTAACTTTTCAAAACATTGTTAAAGCCCGTCAATTGTGAACCCATAGAGGCGTGTGCAAAGCATCCTACAAATTTTGCCCAACAGGCATTAATGTGGTGAAATCACACACGCTATTAGCTAATCACAAATTGTCAATGAAAAGCAGGCAGCAGTTAACAGTGACAACTATTTGTGTGTGACCAACAGAGACTTCTGCTGTTACCACCACAGCTAGCAGCTGCTGGTACCACTACAGAAAAACAATAATAAATACATATCCTCCAATTGAACAGTCTTGTGAGCAAATTCTAACTCACTAGTGAGTAGGAGTTAATGTTAAATTTTAAACTATTCCAAATTGTTATTGTCAAATGCTTCCAATTTTATCCATACAGACAATTGTTTTTGACTATTTGTAATAACTATCTGTGATATGACACAGGCATTACATTTGTTTTAAGTTGCATTAGAAAGCATTAAATTAGATTTGCTGATACCTGCAGAAACCCTTAATTTTCAATACAACAAATATCTTGAATTGAAAGTTTTGTCTGAATGCATTTATTCACAAATACCTGTTAGGATAATGAGGTTGATGATGATAATGTTGATGATGATTGAGGAAGTGATACACACTGGCGGAGAAAGTGCAGCATTGTTTTGTGCATCATATATAGCTACAGTTACTTTGGCACACGTTTGGTCATGCAATGTTTGTGTGTTGTTATCGTCAGACTTTTGTGGCCAACATCCTGATCGCCGTCAACCCATACTATGACATTCCAAAGCTTTACTCGCCAGAGACCATCAAGCAGTATCGAGGGAGGTCACTGGGCACACTCCCGCCGCACGTATACGCCATTGGTGAGTTATCCCTAAATGTGGTCAGAATGAGTGGAAATCTTGTAGAACATAGTGTTTACAAATTTAATATATCAAAAAGAAGAAAGAATGGGGTCAGGCACTTTGAAAATCCCCATTCTGCTCTTTTGACACCCTTCTCTTGAAGGATTTACCATTTCCTGCTGTAGTTTGTCATCCGGCCACTAAAACGCAGTCAGTGTGTGTGTGCATTGGTGTGTGTGTGTGCAGCTGATAAGGCCTACAGGGACATGAAAGTTCTGAAGATGAGCCAATCCATCATTGTCTCAGGGGAGTCTGGCGCCGGGAAGACTGAAAACACTAAGTTTGTCCTCAGGTAAGGATGATGATGCAGCGCCCTGGAAACACTATATTAACCTGGCTGTGCCCACAGGTACCTGACATCGTCTTATGGAACGGGCCAGGACATCGACGAGAGGATAGTGGAGGGTATCAATAACCTGTCAATCATCTCTTGCATGAGTCAGCGTTTCTTCTGGTAGTGTGTGTGACGTCTGTGTGTGTCTTTTGTGCATCCGTCCCGATCAGCCAATCCCTTGTTGGAGGCCTTTGGGAACGCTAAAACTGTGCGCAACAACAACAGCAGCCGCTTCGGAAAATTTGTGGAAATCCACTTTAATGAAAAAGTATATCAAAAACCTTAAATTATTTGTTTATTCATATTTTTTTAGATAGCTAAAGTTCACCTTCGCTTTGTGTGTGTGTGTGTGTGTGTGTGTGTGTGTGTGTGTGTGTGTGTGTGTGTGTGTGCGTGTGCGTGTGCGTGTGCGCGCGTGCGTGCGTGCGTGTGTGCCTGCGGTGCGTGCTTGCGTGCATGTGCAGAACTCCGTGGTGGGCGGCTTCGTGTCACACTACCTGCTGGAGAAGTCGCGCATCTGTGTGCAAAGCTCAGAGGAGAGAAACTATCACATCTTCTACAGACTGTGTGCAGGAGCTTCTGAGGACATCCGACAAAAGTTTTACTTGAGCTCGCCAGACACGTTCAGGGTAGGAGAACACTTGGCGTTCAAATGAGTGAGAATTCCAAAGACTCCCTTTGCAGGAACTTCACAAAATGGTGGTCAGTGGTTCTGAAGGTTCATAATGATGTGTGAGCAGTGGCTTGTGTGTGTTGCAGTACCTGAACCGAGGATGCACTCGCTTCTTTGCCTCCAAAGACACGGACAAGAATATCCTGCAGAACCGCAAAAGTCCAGAGGTAGAGTCCATGTTGTTCTGACTAGCATGTGTGTGAGCGTGGACTAACTGTTAAAAAAAAAAACAGAACCTCCTTGTGGACTTAGCTTTGCCTTACGTTTGAGATTCTGCTTCTTCTTCACACTTTGTTCATTCTCATCTGGCTCACCTTCTTTGTCAGCTCAAAAGTCACACTTTTCATAACTAGATGATATCAGCACCGCCCCTTGAGCGTCCCCTGGTTAAAGCATGCTGATTGTTTGAGGAGGTGTTGATGGGTTGGATTGTGTCTCCTGTTGGTTCTGTTCCAAGTCAGGTGTGCACCTCCACAGTGGTGGAAGTGATGAATGAAGTTCCGTTCCATCAGCACGTTTCTTCTTCTACACAACTAATCCAGAACTTTTTCGCGAACTAGACTTCTTTTAGTTGTCAAATTGTATTGCTCCAAAATCAACGTCACAAAGTTTGAGTGACTCTGTTGTTGTTTTTGTAATCACTGACATCCGTCATTTCAGTAGGTAGGTAGTAGAGCTGTCCCTATCTGGGACCGATATGTCTTTTTTAACCGATCTTTACCACAGTTGTGTCCCAGTGTTTACATGCCAAAGATTGCACTCGTGTAAAAGATTCCTTCAAAAGTGATGCACGCTCAGAACACCGGCTCCAATTTCAGAGTAAACTGCAGACAACAGGTTGTTTATTCACAGTACTGATCCACACCATCGTGGCTGTAAATAAAATAGGTTTCTTCTAAATAGGAGGTATAGAGGAAATATAATGGCTAAGCATGCTACACACACACACACAAAATAACAAAATATGGAAAAATTTAAGCGCTGTGAATACTTTCTGAAATGCACTGTTGGTTGAGGGCCAGAATGCTGTGCAGCTTTTTTCACTTAAACACGTGTGAGAATAGGACAACTGATGTTCTTTGGTGACCTATTAATGTGTCAGAGCACAATGGTTGGGCATCACTGCTGTGATAGTCCGAAATAAGAACTGCTGGGCTGAGAACATCACAAGTGAATCAGAACTTTGGTTGTGTGTAGAAAATGGAAGGAGGAGAGCACAATTTGCTTTCTAGTTTAGAAAGATGTGAACCACTTCCAGCTAGTGTTTATTATTATTTCTACTGCACAGAACTACAGCAAGTCACATTTGGTTCTATGTTTTTGCTGTTGATGTGTGTCAATTGTGCTCGCGCAGCATGTCAAGTCGGGCCCGCTAAAGGACCCGCTGCTGGACGATCATGGCGACTTCCACCGCATGGTCGTGGCCATGAAGAAAATCGGTCTGGACGACACGGAAAAGTTGGACCTATTCCGTGTGGTGGCGGGCGTGCTGCATCTGGGAAACATCGACTTTGAGGAGGCCGGAAGCACCTCAGGCGAGCTACTGGATGCATCAACATAAAAACGTAACATGTTTTGTTGAGTGTGCTGAAAAATGTGTGTGATCGTCGCGCAGGTGGCTGCGCCATCAAAAAGCAATCCAGCCAAACATTAGACCGCTGTGCCGAGCTGCTGGGGCTGGAAGACGACGACCTGAGAGTCAGCCTGACCACCAGGGTGATGCTGACCACAGCAGGGGGCGCCAAAGGAACTGTCATCAAGTATGAACAGAAAAATTACTGTCATCCATCCATTTTCTACCGCTTATTCCCTTTCTGGGTCGCGGGGGGCGCTGGCGCCTATCTCAGCTACAATCGGGCGGAAGGCGGGGTACACCCTGGACAAGTCGCCACCTCATCGCAGAAAATTACTGTCATTCATTAATTAATTCTTCTTTCATTCATCTAATGCTTCTGTTCGGTCAATTTTTCGTTTATTTAATCCTTCTTTCATTCAGTCATTCCTATATACAGTCATTCATTCATTCTACCATTCATCATTTTAAACAAGATGCTTACTTAGTATTTGGAGAAGGAAGGTAGATTATATGCTTTGTGGTTATGATGAAGATAGATTATATCAGGGATGTACAGATCACCAAGAAATAGTGCAAGTAGGAAAAAAGAAAGGGAGCACAGGTGCGAGTACGGATTTCAACCTTTTCATTTGCATTTTGCTCCTGACATTAGTCTATGCAAAGCGACGCAGTGGAATAGTGCCTGACTTGCAAAGCAGTTGGCATTAGGTTCTAATCCTAGGGTAAGTTGTGTTGTAAGGTCGATAAATGTCTTATTATTTTAAGATTCTTATTTTGCAGTTATATAAATAATTTGTTTTAGTAAAAATGCATCAAATTTGATTAAAAAAATATAAATAAAAACAGCTTCCTATTACATAAAAAAAATGTGAAAAAAATTGTAATGGGGAAATTTAGTCCAGGATGTCCCTGTTTGTACCCCAAGATCATTTGTAGTTCCCCTTAAAAAAATTCACATTTTCACTACGGGATGTGTTTTTATTACCAAAAGAAAGTTTTTGGTGAAACCCTTCCTCAGCATGTACAATCAATGAGTTTGTTGCTTGTACACTGCCCTGTGCTGTCCTGTACCTCTTGTACACCTTTGACGTTATATGATGCCATTAGCAGGCGAGTGATCAATCGTGACAGCTACACAACTGTTAGTTAAAGCTAAGCGGTAAGAAAAGTGTAGTTGTGGCTTCTTGTTCTCCTGCGCTCATAAACAAATGTTGATGATGAAGAAATGCATCATAACTCCCTTTCACAACACACCTGCTTTTCCAGAGACATAGCATAAAAAAATTGAAAAATGTGCCTGAAAGATATTTATTGGAATTGACCTGTGGAGCAAAAAATTACTAACTTCATCATTCCTGACCATAGAGTCATGCTACTTTTGCAGTTAGTTTAAATATTGGTGCTTTCAAATAAACTTTAAAGAGGTCTCATTTTTAATACTTTGTATTTTAGTCGACTAAATTTTCCGTAATTTTAGCTGACTAAAATGTTGTGTAATTTTTTTGCCTAAACCAGACAAAAACTAAAATAAATTTTTGTCAAAAGACTGACTAAAAACCAAATTAAAAACTGCTATCAAAATTAACACCGGCTATAAGCTGACCTCTAAAACACAAATATACACGCATAACATTCTGTAATTGTCATTGATTGGCTGCATGTGAGCGGCATTATAGTATAACAACCTGAAAGTTACAGTCTATGTTTGTATTGGAGTTGTCTGACTGTTCGTGATATTGAACGCATCAGTGGCTGAGTCTGATGAGTGTCTGTTGGCGCAAGTGAGAGAGAGAGAGAGCGTCTGCTGTTGAGGTGACCTTTTTTTGTGGTTTGTGTGGCAGAAAATGACCAGTTTGGTTACATAGTAGTTTTTTGCTAATGTATTTTGGTGTGTTTATGGTCAACAATGAACAGTTTTGCTCAATTAGTTGATAATGAACCTCCTTGTCCTCAAAGTGTCTCAGCAGACGTCATATTAATGAAACAGTGTTGACGAACAATGTTTTTTCTGTTGTGGCCGCTTATCCCCTGTCACTCACAGAGTTGCATTGCAAAATTGTACAGAATATATTGTGTTTATTTAATTTAGAGTTAGGTTGGATTTTATATTTTAAGTGTGTTATAGATTTGCTGTGCACCTAAGAGGGAACATTGGTGGTTATTGTCAAGGTAGACTATATGTTTTGTGGTTATCAGGGTTCCTCTGAAAGTGGAGCAGGCCAACAATGCTCGTGACGCTCTGGCGAAGGCTGTGTACAGCCGCCTCTTTGACCATGTGGTCACCAGAGTCAACCAGTGCTTCCCGTTTGACTCGTCTGCCAACTTTATTGGAGTCTTGGACATTGCCGGTTTTGGTGTGTACACGTTTGCTACTTGACCGCTCTCTGGACGGCGTGCCACGGCTGACAGATGTCACTTCTTGTGCAGAGTACTTTGAACACAACAGCTTTGAACAGTTCTGCATCAATTACTGCAACGAGAAGCTGCAGCAGTTCTTCAACGAGCGCATCCTCAAAGAGGTCAGAACACCTTTCAGATACTTCTAGAACCTCTGTAGTACTTCATTATTTCTGCTGATGTCAGCACTAATGTCCCCTGGCAGTATTTTGGACCAGATGTCGCCCTGATGACACCCCCCTCCCAAATGTTTAGTACCTCCATCATCCTCATTGATGAAGCTTTATGTTCCAGGAACAAGACTTGTACCAGAAGGAGGGCCTGGGAGTCAATGAGGTCCACTATGTGGACAACCAGGACTGCATAGGTAGGAAAACCACTCTGAACTCTGTCATGAGAAAATTATTATGGCAATAAAGGATTGATGGATTGATTGATGATGTGGCTTTAATGAGTCCCTGCCCCAGCCTTCAACAAAGTGTGTCATCCTGTGCTTGCAGACCTGGTGGAGGCCAAGGTGTTGGGCATTCTGGACATCCTAGATGAGGAAAACCGCCTCCCTCAGCCCAGTGACCAGCACTTCACAGACACGGTCCACACTAAACATAAGAACCACTTTCGTCTGACTGTGAGTGAAGCAGGAAACAGGAAGTGCTTAACATGATCAACATCTTGTTTTTCCTTCATCATTGTCATTCTTCTGAACTTTATTGTAGCTCTAATCTCAACAACTATTGGATTTTATTGTTTGTGTGTGTGTGTGTGTGTGTGTGTGTGTGTGTGTGTGTGTGTGTGTGTGTGTGTGTGTGTGTGTGTGTCTGTGTCTCTGTTCCTGTTCCTTTTTCAGGTACCCAGGAAGTCCAAGCTGGCTGTCCACAGAAATGTGAGGGATGATGAAGGTTTCATCATCAGACACTTTGCAGGAGCCGTGTGTTACGAAACGGTGTGTGTTGAACAATCAGTCTGTGTGTGCAGATGTGTTTATAAATGACACAAGCGCTCACTCTTCACATTGTTGTGCCTCAGACAAAGTTTGTGGAGAAAAACAATGACGCACTGCACATGTCTCTGGAGTGTCTGGTCAGCGAGTCCAAGGACTGCTTCATCCGCCAGCTCTTTGACAACGCCAACAACGTGAAAGATCCCAAACAAAGGGCGGGAAAACTTGGCTTCATCAGTGTTGGCAACAAGTTCAAGGTCACACATGCACACATACAGCACACACACACGTATACACATTCATATGCAACACAAACATATGACGCACACGCATACATTCACACATACATTAACAGGGACGGCGTGGCGCAGTGGGATAGTGGCCGTGCGCAACCCGAGGGCCCCTGGTTCAAATCCCACCTAGTACCAACCTCGTCACGTCCGTTGTGTCCTGAGCAAGACACTTCACCCTTGCTCCTGATGGGTGCTGGTTGGCGCCTTGCGTGGCAGCTCCCTCCATCAGTGTGTGAATGTGTGTGTGAATGGGTAAATGTGGAAGTAGTGTCAAAGCGCTTTGAGTACCTTGAAGGTAGAAAAGCGCTATACAAGTACAACCCATTTATTTATTTATTTAACATGCACACATATGCGACACAGATACAGTATATACACTTACTGACGCATGCACATATATACACAAATATATGTGACGCACGCACAGTATACACAACACACACATGCACTCATTCAGACCGCTTTAAATGTTTTACTTTGTTTCATTCCAGCCATTTGCCAAAAAAAAGTTACTTTTATTTTTTATAATGTACACTCAGCATCCCATCTTGACAGAAAAATTGAGAAATGTAAACATTTTTGCAAATGTATTAAAAAAACCCCTCAAATATCATGTAAATAAGTATTCAGACACTTTGCTCAATACTTTGATGATGCACCTTTGTCAGAAATTACAGCCTCAAATCTTTATTAATATGATGCCACAAGCTTGGCACACCTATCTTTAAGCAGTTTCATCCATTCTTCTTTACCCATGCCTCTTTGCAGAACCTCTCAAGCTCCATAAGATTGGATGGCAAGCGTTTAATCCAGGATGTCTCTGCACATTGCTGCAATTATCTTAGTCTAGTCAGGGAGGTGACCAAGAACCCGATGGTCACTCTGTCAGCTCCAGCATTCCTCTGTGGAGAAAGAAGAACCTTCCAGAAGGACAACCATCTCTGCATCAAACAACCAATCAGGTCTCTATGGTATAGTGGCCGGACGCAAGCCATTTCTTAGTAAAAAGTTAGCCAAATTTAGACCATGAGAAACTGGTCTGATGAGACAAAGATTGAACTTTTTCACGTGAATGCCAGGCATCATGTTTGAAGAAAACCAGGCACCGCTCATCACCAGATCAATACTATCCCTTCTGTGAGGCATGGTGGTGGCAGAATCATGCTGTGGGGATGGTTTTCAAGGGCAGGAACGGCGGGACTAGTTGGAATAGAAGGAAAGATAAATGCAGTAACGTACAGAGACATCCTGGTTGAAAACCATTGCTTCCCATCCAATCCGATGAAGCTTGAGAGGTGCTCCAAAGAGGGTTGGGTGAAACTCCCCATGGATAGGTGTGGCAAGCTTGTGGCATCGTATTCAAAAAGACTTGAGGCTGTAATTGCTGCCAAAGGTGCATCATCACAGTATTGAGAGATGGGTCTGAATACTTATGTAAATGTGATTTTTGAGTTTCTTATTTTTAATAAATTTGCATACATTTCCACATTTCTGTTTTTTCTGTCAAGATAGGGTGCTGAATTAATGAGAAATAAAATGAACTTTTTTGATTTTAGCAAATTGCTGCAATAAAACAGTCAAAAATGTTAAACATATTTGGAGTGGACACGCATACATGCATATATTCCTACACTTACATACACACACAGGCTAATTTAGGGTTGTTGCAGACAGAAAGCAGTTTGTGGACCTTTTTTAAAATGTGTGTTGTGTGATTGCAGACTCAGCTCAACATCCTGCTGGACAAACTTTGCAGTACGGTCAGTGTGAATCCATTCATTCAATCATTGATTAATTCATTCAATCAATCATTGATTCAAACATCCATCAATTATTGATTAATTTATACATTCAGTCATTTATTATTTCATCCATTCAATTAACCATTTATTCATTCATTCATTCATTCATCCGTATTCATACATTTAATTAATCGATTCATCCATCCATTTAATATCATCCATACAATCAATCAATCAGTCATTCATTCTTTCCTATTCCATGCATTCAATCAATTATTCATCCATCAATTTATTTTCATCATACAATAAATAAATCATTCATTCAGCCCTGTTCCATACATTCAAGAAATCATATCTGCATTAATAAAAGAATCATTGATTTATTATCCTGCCAATCAACCTCTTGTTGAATAATTACTTCATTCATTCATCTATTCAATCATTCATTCATGCAATCATTGATTGATTCATTCAGCCATTTGATCATCAATAATTGATAAATGTTTTATTTCATTCAATCATCGATTGATTGATTCATTCAGCCCTTCAATCATTGATTGATTCATTCATTTATTTATTTCATCCAATGTGTGCCCTCCAACTGTCAAACAATGACCTCTGCATGATCTGTGTCGACCTCTTGTGTGCAGGGTTCCAGTTTCATTCGCTGCATCAAACCCAACTCAAAGATGATTAGTCAGCACTTTGAAGGAGCTCACATCCTCTCACAGCTGCAGTGCTCAGGTCAGTCTTCCTCATACCCATGTCCTCCTTCTGGCAGAGCACGGATGCTGAATTCTAGTCTTCCGGTACAGCATTAGTGCTGCGTTGTTTTTTCTTCTAGTAAAGCACAATTGTTGGCTTTTTTAGTGTTCTAGAAAACCATGAGTACTGCATTGTTTAGTCCTCTGGTTAAGCGCGAGTGCTGACCTTGTTTACTTTTCCGGTAAACCACAAGTGCTGACTTTAAGTTTTCTGGTGAAGCATGAGTGCTGCCTTTTTGTTCGTAATTTTGTAAAGCACGAGTGCTGACTTTGTTTAATCTTCGAGTAAAGCATGAGTGCTGTTTAGTCTGCGAGTCAGGCATGAATGCTGTGTTGTTTAGTCTTCGGGTCAAGCATGACTGCTGTGTTCTTACAGTCTTCTGTTAAAGTATGTGGGCTCTATTGATAACCTCACTAACAACTTTAACGACGCCCTGCGCTAAACCATTGATAACATAGCACCGCTAAAGTTAAAAAAGGCTCCAAAAAAGCGTACCCCATGGTTTACCGAATAAACTAGAGCTCAGAAATTATTCTGTAGAAAGCTGGAACGCAAATGGCGCACAACTAAACTTGAGGTGCACCATCAAGCATGGAGTGATGGTTTAATAACTTATAAACGCATGCTTACCTTAGCTAAAGCTAAATATTACTCAAATCTCATCCACCGTAATAAAAACGATCCTAAATTTTTGTTTAGTACGGTAGCATCGCTAACCCAACAAGGGACCCCTTCCAGTAGCTCAACCCACTCAGCTGATAACTTTATGCAATTCTTTAATAAGAAAATTGAAGTCATTAGAAAGGAGATTAAAGACAATACGTCCCAGCTACAACTGGGTTCTATTAACACAGATACGATTGTATATACGGCGGATACTGCCCTCAAAAATAGTTTCTCTCATTTTGAGGAAATAACATTAGAGGAATTGTTACAACGTGTAAGTGAGCTGAACGACTACAGACCAGTGGCGCTCACCTCTCATCTAATGAAGACATTGGAGCGGCTATTTCTCAGCCTCCTCAGACCACAGGTGCAACATGCCCAGGACAGCCTGCAGTTTGCGTACCAGGAAGGCGTTGGTGTGGAGGATGCTATCCTTTACCTGCTGCATCGAGCCCACTCACACCTGGATAAGGGAAATGGCACTGTGAGGATCCTGTTCCTGGACTTCTCGAGTGCCTTTAATACCATCCAGCCCCGCCTCCTTCAGGACAAGCTCTACAAAATGCAAGTGGACCCCTGCCTGGTTGCCTGGATTTCGAACTACCTCACCGACAGGCCACAGTACGTCAGACTGAAGGACATCACGTCTGACACTGTGATCAGCAGCACCGGAGCACCGCAGGGAACGGTGCTGGCCCCTCTTCTCTTCACCCTGTACACCGCTGACTTCTGCTACAACTCAGAGCTGTGTCACATCCAGAAGTACGCGGATGACACAGCCATCGTCGGGTGCATCAGGGACGGCAGAGAGGAGGAGTTTCGGAACCTGGTGAGGGACTTTGTTGTCTGGTGCCACACAAACGTCTTGCAACTCAATCCGTCAAAGACCAAAGAGCTGGTCATTGACTTTGGGAGGTCGAGTCCACGGTCACAACCTATTGTGATCGAGGGAGTTGAGGTACAGACCGTGGACTCATTCAAGTACCTCGGGGTTTGGGTGGACAATAAGCTGGACTGGACTGTTAACACGGACCACCAGTACAAGAAAGGACAGAGCAGGCTGTACTTCCTCAGGAGACTGCACTCCTTCAACATCTGCAAAAAACTCCTGTGGATGTACTACCAGTCTGTGGTTGCCAGTGTTCTGTTCTACATGGTAGTGTGCTGGGGGGGCAGTACATCTAAGAAGGACAGCTCCAGACTTGAGAAACTGATCAGGCGGGCCGGTTCTACAATGGGATAGAAACTGGACTCACTGGTGACGGTGGCAGAGAAGAGGACGGTGGACAAACTAGTGAGCATCCTGGATGATGCCAGTCACCCTCTGCATAGCGTTATCAGTAGCCAGAGGAGCCTGTTCAGTGCTAGACTGCTTCATCCCAAGTGCAGGACTAATAGACTCAAGAACTCCTTTGTCCCACACGCCATTAGACTGTACAACTCCTCTCTGGGGCGGGGGGCGGGGGGTATTAGGATGACAGGGGATGCAAAACATTAACAGTGCAATACGTTTTCATAACATGGTCACTACTGCCTACTTTGTCTTGTTATATTCTTATTTTACTGTTATATTGTTATTCCCATTGTTTTTATTCTTTTTGTAATATTTCTCTATTTTGTTTCCTTTTAAACCCCCATTATTTTCTTTTTACTTTTTTCTTTAAATTGATCTCAACTCCGTACACTGCTGCTGGAATTTTAATTTTCCTGAAGGAACTCTCCTGAAGGAATCAATAAAGTACTATCTATCTATCTATCTATCTATCTATCTGGAATAAAACAAACAGCATGTTTACTTGACCCTCTTCCTGGGAAACTTATCAAGGAGCTCTTTGGATTATTAGGTCCATTAGTGCTAAATATTATAAACTTATCACTTTCCTCGGGCACTGTTCTGTTCCCCTAGCATTCAAAAAAACGGTTATTCATCCTCTTCTTAAAAGACCTAACCTCGATCCTGACCTCATGGTAAACTACCGACCGGTGTCTCATCTTCCCTTTATTTCAAAAATCCTCGAAAAAATTGTTGCGGAGCAGTTAAATGAACACTTAGCGTCTAACAATCTATGTGAAACCTTTCAATCCGGTTTCAGGGCAAATCACTCTACGGAGACAGCCCTCGCAAAAATTACTAATGATCTATTGCTAACGATGGATTCTGATGAGTCATCTATGTTGCTGCTCCTCGATCTTAGCGCTGCTTTCGATACCGTCGATCATAATATTTTATTAGAACGTATCAAAACATGAATTGGTATGCCAGACTTAGCCCTGTCTTGGTTTAACTCTTATCTTACTGATAGGATGCAGTGCGTCTCCCATAACAATGTTACCTCGGACTACGTTAAGGTAACGTGTGGAGTTCCCCAGGGTTCGGTCCTTGGCCCTGCACTCTTCAGCATCTACATGCTGCCGCTAGGTGACATCATACGCAAATACGGTGTTAGCTTTCACTGTTATGCTGATGACACCCAACTCTACATGCCCCTAAAGCTGACCAACACACCGGATTGTAGTCAGCTGGAGGCGTGTCTTAATGAAATTAAACAATGGATGTCCGCTAACTTTTTGCAACTCAACGCCAAAAAAACGGAAATGCTGATTATCGGTCCTGCTAGACACCGACCTCTATTTAATAATACAACTCTAACATTTGACAACCAAACAATTAAACAAGGCGACACGGTAAAGAATCTGGGTATTATCTTTGACCCAACTCTCTCCTTTGAGTCACATATTAAAAGCGTTACTAAAACGGCCTTCTTCCATCTCCGTAATATCGCTAAAATTCGCTCCATTCTGTCCACAAAAGACGCTGAGATCATTATCCATGCGTTTGTTACGTCTCGCCTCGACTACTGTAACGTATTATTTTCGGGTCTCCCCATGTCTAGCATTAAAAGATTACAGTTGGTACAAAATGCGGCTGCTAGACTTTTGACAAGAACAAGAAAGATTGATCACATTATGCCTGTACTGGCTCAACTGCACTGGCTTCCTGTGCACTTAAGATGTGACTTTAAGGTTTTACTACTTACGTATAAAATACTACACGGTCTAGCTCCAGCCTATCTTGCCGATTGTATTGTACCATATGTCCCGGCAAGAAATCTGCCTTCAAAGGACTCCGGCTTATTAGTGATTCCCAAAGCCCAAAAAAAGTCTGCGGGCTATAGAACTTTTTCATTTCGGGCTCCAGTACTCTGGAATGCCCTCCCTGTAACAGTTCGAGATGCCACCTCAGTAGAAGCATTTAAGTCTCACCTTAAAACTCATTTGTATACTCTAGCCTTTAAATAGACTCCCTTTTTAGACCAGTTGATCTGCCGTTTCTTTTCTTTTTCTCTTATGTCCCACTCTCCCTTGTGGAGGGGGTCCGGTCCGATCCGGTGGCCATGTATTGCTTGCCTGTGTATCGGCTGGGGACATCTCTGCGCTGCTGATCCGCCTCCCCTTGGGATGGTTTCCTGCTGGCTCCGCTGTGAGCGGGACTTTCGCTGCTGTGTTGGATCCGCTTTGGACTGGACTCTCGCGACTGTGTTGGACCCAATATGGATTGAAGTTTCACAGTATCATGTTAGACCCGCTCGACATCCATTGCTTTCGTCCTCTCCAAGGTTCTCATAGTCATAATTGTCACCGACGTCCCACTGGGTCATCATTGTCACCGACGTCCCACTGGGTGTGAGTTTTCCTTGCCCTTATGTGGGCCTACCGAGGATGTGGTAGTGGTTTGTGTTGTGGTTTGTGCAGCCCTTTGAGACACTAGTGATTTAGGGCTATATAAGTAAACATTGATTGATTGATTGAAATGTTCTCGTAAAGCAAGAGTGCTGCTTTGTTTAGACTTCTGGTGAAGAACAAGTGCTGCCTTCATTTAGTTTTCTTGTAAAGCATAAGTACTGACTGTTTAGTTTTCAAGTAAAGCATGAGTGCTCTGTTTATAGTCTTTTAGTGAAGCGTGACTGCTTTGTTGTTTAGTCTTCTAGTAAAACATGACTGCTGTATTCTTACAGTCTTCTGTTAAAGCACGAGTGCTGACTTTTTAATGTTCTCATAAAGCAAGAGTGCTGCGTTTAGACTTCTGGTGAAGTACAAGTGCTGCCTTCATTTAGTTTTCTTGTAAAACATAAGTACTGACTGTTTAGTTTTCAAGTAAAACATAAGTGCTGTTTATAGTCTTTTAGTGAAGCTTGACTGCTGTGTTTAGTCTTCTAGTAAAACGTGAAATGCTGTATCTAGTACAAGTACAAGTGCTGCATAGCTTACTTAGTCTTCTGGTAAAGTATGAGTCTGCGTTGTTTGGGCTTTTGGTAAAGCACAAGTGCTGACTTTGTTTAGAGCCCCCCTCACACATCTGCAGTCCCCTCCAAGGTTTCTCGTTGTTCCCATGGTTTGAGTTTTTTCTTGCCCTGATGTGGAATCTAAGCCAATGATGTTGTTGTGGCTTTTGCAGCCCTTTGAGACACTTGTGATTAAGGGCTATATAAATAAACTTGGATTGATTGATTGATATATTTTAGGAAGCGTTATGTATTTGAGACGTACCGCCATAACGATATCTTTTGATGTGCCTTTGTTTCAACTGTTTGCTCTTCTCTGCGCCTGACAGGCGAATCACAGATCATCATCTTTGGCTCACCCCTGCTCCTTGCCTGTTTATGGAGGTTTCTCTCTGACGCCCAGTACCGTGCTACGCTTTTAAAAAAAAATAATTTAAATACCGACTTTTTGACCCTGGAGTGATCAATGTTTGGACAGCATAGTCACTCACTGTATTTGGGGATTGGTTAATGACTATAGCTTTATTTACATATACACCAATTTGCTATAGAACATATAATTTAGGGACGGCGTGGCGAAGTTGGGAGAGTGGCCGTGCCAGCAATCTGAGGGTTACTGGTTCAATCCCCACCTTCTACCATCCTAGTCGTCCGTTGTGTCCTTGGGCAAGACATTTCACCCTTGCTCCTGATGGGTCCTGGTTAGCGCCTTGCATGGCAGCTCCCGCTATCAGTGTGTGAATGTGTGTGTGAATGTGGAAATACTGTCAAAGCGCTTTGGGCTCTTTAAAAAGGGGTAGAAAAGTGCTATACAAGTACAACCATTTACCATTTTTACCATTTTATATATCTCTCCTTTTAGCAACTTTATCACTATTTTCGTCTGTTTATATTGTTCACTTCTGTTAGCGACTTTGGTTTAAAAGTGCCTCTCCCCATATCCCATGTGGACTAAGCCACTGTAGTATAACAGCTCTCAACACTAGTTATCTAGCCACAAAACACTAAGACAATCTTAAGCACTTTAAAAGTATGTTTTAATATGTCGGTATATATTGGCTACCGGTATTCAAACTAAAAATGACGCAATATCAGTTTTGGTCCATATCGCCTAGCCTTAGCTTCTGGTAAAGCGCGAGTGCTGACTTTGTTTAGGCTTCTAGTGAAGCATGAGTGCTGCATTGTTTAATCGTTTAGTAAAGCATGAGTGCTGCATTGTTTAATCGTTTAGTAAAGCATGAGTGCTGCGTTGTTGGGCTTCTGGTAAAGCATGAGTGCTGTGTAGTTTGGGCTTCTGGTAAAGCATGAGTGCTGTGTTGTTTGGGCTTCTGGTAAAGCATGAGTGCTGCGTTGTTTGGGCTTCTGGTAAAGCATGAGTGCTGCGTTGTTTGGGCTTCTGGTAAAGCATGAGTGCTACGTTGTTTGGGCTTCTGGGAAAGCATGAGTGCTGCATTGTTTGGGCTTCTGGTAAAGCATGAGTGCTGTGTTGTTTGGGCTTCTGGTAAAGCATGAGTGCTGCGTTGTTTAGGCTTCTTGTAAAGCATGAGTGCTGCGTTGTTTGGGCTTCTGACAAAGCATGAGTGCTGCGTTGTTTGGGCTTCTGGTAAAGCATGAGTGCTGCATTGTTTGGGCTGCTGGTAAACCATGAGTGCTGCATTGTGTAGGCTTCTGGTAAAACACATGTGGCAAGGCAATTTTATTTATAGAGCACAATTCGTACACAAGACAATTCTAAGTGCCTTACAGAAAATTAAAGAAAGGAAAAAAAATTCAAATTAATATCAGAAAATACAAACCCAGTTTCCATATGCGTTGGGAAATTGTGTTAGATGTAAATATAAACGAAATACAATGATTTGCAAATCATTTTCAACCCATATTCCGTTGAATATGCTACAAAGACAACATATTTGATATTCAAACTGATAAACTTTTTTGTTGTTGCAAATAATCATTAACTTTAGAATTTGATGCCAGCAACACGTGACAAAGAAGTTGGGAAAGGTGGCAATAAATACTGATAAAGTTGAGGAATGCTCATCAAACACTTATTTGGAACATACCACAGGTGTGCAGGCTAATTGGGAACAGGTGGGTGCCATGTTTGGGTATAAAAACAGCTCCCCAAAAAAATGCTCAGTCTTTCACAAGAAAGGATGGGGCGAGGTACACCCCTTTGTCCACAACCGCGTGAGGAAATAGTCAAACAGTTTAAGAACAAAGTTTTTCAAAGTGCAATTGCAAGAAATTTAGGGATTTCAACATCTACCGTCCATAATATCATCAAAAGGTTCAGAGAATCTGGAGAAATCACTCAACGTAAGCGGCATGGCCTGAAACCAAAATTGAATGACCGTGACCTTCGATCCCTCAGATCGCACTGTATCAAAAACCGACATCAATCTCTAAAGGATATCACCACATGGGCTCAGGAACACTTCAGAAAACCACTGTCACTAAATACAGTTGGTCGCTACATCTGTAAGTGCAAGTTAAAGCTCTACTATGCAAAGCGAAAGCCATTTATCAACAACATCCAGAAACGCCGCCGACTTCTTTGGGCACGAGATCATCTAAGATGTACTGATGCAAAGTGGAAAAGTGTTCTGTGGTCTGACGAGTCCACATTTCAAATTGTTTTTGGAAACGGTGTCCTCCTGAACAAAGAGGAAAAGAACCATCCGGATCGTTATAGGCGCAAAGTTGAAAAGGCAGCATGTGTGATAGTATGGGGGTGTATTGGTGTAATTTATTAGTGTATTAGTGTAATGTGTAAGTTATGGGTAACTTACACATCTGTGAAGGCACTATTAATGCTGAAAGGTACATACAGGTTTTGGAACAACACATGTTGCTATCCAAGCAACGTTATCATGGACGCCCCTGCTTATTTCAACAAGACAATGTCAAGCCACGTGTTACAACAGCATGGCTTCATAGTAAAAGACTGTGGGTACTAGACTGGCCTGCCTGTAGTCCAGACCTGTCTCCCATTGAAAACGTGTGGCGCATTATAAAGCCGAAAATACCACAACGGAGACCCCTTTCTTGTGAAAGACTGAGTATTTTTTGGGAAGCTGTTTTTATACCCAATCATGGCACCCACCTGCACACATGTGGGATGTTCCAAATAAGTGTTTGATCAGCATTCCTCAACTTTATCAATATTTATTGTCACCTTTCCCAACTTCTTTGTCACCCGTTGCTGGCATCAAATTCTAAAGTTAATGATTATTTGCAAAAAAAAAAATGTTTTTCAGTTTGAACATCAAATATGTTGTCTTTGTAGCGTATTCAACTGAATATGGGTTAAAAATGATTCGCAAATCATTGTATTCCGTTTATATTTACATCTAACACAATTTCCCAACTCATATGGAAACAGGGTTTGTAAGTTATTTTGATTATGTAGAAAGTCAACCACGGAGAATATTTTTTGTTTGTGAGAATAAATTATCAACATTTTGAATCTAGAAATATCTCCGCCAGTGCTTATTAAGATATTTAGTGAGTCATAAACCTCCTCCTCAAGGCTACTTGGCTATCTTTATTTTTATTTTTTCGAAACTTTTTTGGAACGCAAGAATAGCCGTAACACTCTTTCTTCAGGATTTCAGACTGATGGTTTCTGATGTCCACGGCACTCACATGCACAATCAACTGTTTGATCCCTTGGTGTTTAGCCAACACCTCAGGTAACTTCTTTGTAATGTGAGAGACAATGGCACTCGGAAAGCTGCATGTAACCATTTTGTTTATGTTTACATTCGATATGGCGCTGTCTCCAAGCAGAAGCCTATTTTTGACCTTGGCACCTGGCACAGTTGCTCTGGCTTTCTGACACCTTGTGCCAACTTTATTCTGTTTGTGATACTCAGTCACATTTGGCTGTGACAGTGGCAAAAACCTGTTTGTCAACTTTATTTCAGGTGATATTACATGTCGGCCATGGATATCAACATTCTGACTTGGCTACTGTTTAGCAACAAGTTAATTGCAGGTGTATTTACAGAGTCTTTGAAAAAACACTGTATTACACAGCTTCAAGGTGTGCGTAACAGTTTTTTTACCCTTTGGTCTGGAGGTAAATGACATACTTGCCAACCTTGAGACCTCGGATTTCGGGAGAAGGGGGGTAGGGGGCGTGGTCGGGGGTAGGGCGGAGGCGTGGTTGGGGCGGGGGGCGTGGTTAAGAGGAGAGTATATTTACAGCCAATTCACCAACTCGAGTATTTCATATATATATATATATATATATATATAATCAGGGGTGTGGGAAAAAATCGATTTGAATACGAATCGAATCGTTTACATTGTGCGATTCAGAATCTATTCTCATTTTTAAAAAATAGATTTTTTTGTTTTTTTAATTACATTTTTTGTTTTTTATTTTTAATCAATCCAACAAACCACTACACAGCAATACCATAACAATGCAATCCATTTCCAAAACCAAACCTGACCCAGCAACACTCAGAGCTGCAATAAACAGAGAAATTGAGAGGAGACAAACACGACACAGAACAAACCAAAAGTAATGAAACAAAAATGAATATTATCAACAACAGTATCAATATTAATTATAATTTCAGCATAGCAGTGATTAAAAATCCCTCACTGACATTATCATTAGACATTTATTAAAATAATAAAAAGAACAATAGTGTCACAGTGGCTTACACTTGCATCGCATCTTATAAGCTTGACAACACACTGTGTCCAATGTTTTCACAAAGATAAAATAATATTTTTGGTTCGTTTAATAGTTAAAACAAATTTACATTATTGCAATCAGTTGATAAAACATTGTCTTTTACAATTATAAAAGCTTTTTTTTTTTTTAAATCTACTACTCTACTAGCATGTCAGCAGACTGGGGTAGATCCTGCTGAAATCCTATGCATTGAATGAATACAGAATCGTTTTGAATTGGAAAAATATCGTTTTTGAATTGAGAATCGAATCGAAAAAATCAATATATTATCAAATCGTGACCCCAAGAATTGATATTGAATCGAATCGTGGGACACCCAAAGATTCACAGCCCTAATATATATATATATATATATATATATATATATATATGAAATACTTAACTTTCAGTGAATTCTAGCCATATATATTTATTTTATTACTTATATATATAAATAAAAGAAATAGTTGAATTTCAGACGGCAACTATCAAATACACAGTAATAAAAACACAGTTGTTCTACTAAGTGTACTGTGCTTGCTGGTTACTAAAAAAACAACAACAACACTTACCTTTCACTGTTTGAGTAACGTCACTTCCGAGTTTCCAGAAGATGGCACCGATATGTGCTTTGCCCTGCGGTCTCTCGCTGTCAGCTCTGTTCCTTTTTGTGTTGTTTGAGTCTATTTTCGTCTCTGTCAGCTCACTGCTTGTGTATGACTGCCAAACACTGTTGGATCTTTGCCCCTTACCCACTGATATGATCAACTTTGACATTGGTTTTTCGACGTACCAGTCAGCTTTTTCACCTGTCCGGATTCCTGCCTTCCTTTCCCGCCTCGTGGCTCCTCTCCCCCGCGACCTGCAGGCTGTGTGTCGGGCCCCACCTGGATTAGCTGCGCCCTTGGACGTGCTGGCCCTCGCCAGGTTCGGTCTTGTGAACGCAGGTTCTTTGACAAACAAAACGTTTATCCTGAAGGATTTCTTCACTTCCCGCAGACTTGACTTCCTCTGTGTGACGGAAACATGGCTGAGAGCCGGTGAGTCCGCCCCTCTTAATGAACTTCTGCCTCCAGAGTGTTCCTACTTTAATTATCCGCGGTCGTCCGGTCGAAAAAGAGGAGGATTAGCAGTCGTTTTTAAAAATGACTTTAAATGCCGTCAGATCCGCCTGGCAATCCTCCTTTTCAAGCTTCGAACTGTGCATGTTTCAGCTGGGGGGATTGTGGTATCCAGCTCCAGCTGAATTTCGGGAGAAAATTTATTCCGGGAGGTTTTAGGGAGAGGCGCTGAATTTCGGGAGTCTCCCGGAAAATCCGGGAGGGTTGGCAGGAATGGTAAATGATGACTTCTTACCACTGCATTCCACTGTAAGTGTCTCATAAAGTAGTTTTTCGCTTTCCAGGAAAAAAATTCCTTACTTTTAGCACACAAATTTTTTGCTGATATATTTAACAGATTTCACAGGGAGCCATTGTTTGGGTTACTCCTTCAGTCATGTTGAGAGAGTTGTTATCGCTGACTCGTCAGATGGATTGTAAAAAGCATAAAAATGATTCTGAGAGTCTCGGGTTACTTAAAAGAAAAATTGATAAAAGACTCCTCTGCACTCTCTTGGAAGCAGGAAATAGTGCTGACTTGGTATAGGCTTCTGTTAAAGCATGAGTGATATGTTGTTTAGTCTTCAAGTGAAGCACAAGTTCTGCGTTGTTAAGTTGTCTTGTACATCACGAGTGCTGCGTTGTTTAGTCCTCCTGTAAAGCATGAGTGTTGCATGAATTGTAACAGCAAACGACTGGTAGTTACTTGAACCTAGCATTCAGCTGCCAAAATGCCACCAGTAGGGGTCATATTATGATTTTTTTTTCTGCATTAAAAACACTTGCTTGTGGTCTGCATAACACCTAATGGTGGGGTTTTTTTTGGTAAAAAATTCTCATAGATTTTGTTTTACAAACCATCTTTAAGATGCTTTCTGATTGTCTCTTTAGAATGTGCTGTTTTGGAGGCGGTCTTATTTACTATTTACATTCTCAAGACTTCTTGTAGCCCAGGAGTTTCAAAATCTTTTTTATTTGGGGCCACATCGTAATTATGGCTGCCCCCAAAGGGCCATATGTAGCAGTGAATATATATGAATATTAACATAACACTTCACGCTCTTTTTAGATTACAATACATTTTCTGCCGCTTATCCCTTTTCAGATATTTAAGTGTTTATTTTCAATAACCAAAAACAAAATGATCAGTACATTAGATCAGTGGTTCTCAACCTTTTTTTCAGTGATGTACCCCCTGTGAACATTTTTTTAATTCAAGTACCCCCTAAACAGAGCAAAGCATTTTTGGTTGAAACAAGAGATAAAGAAGTTAAATACAGCACTCTGTCATAATTTTCTGATTTATTAAATTGTGTAACAGTGCAAAATATTGCTCATTTGTAATGGTCTTTCTTGAACTATTTGGAAAAAAATATCTAAAAAAATACCTAAAAACTTGTTGAAAAATAAAAAAGTAATTCAATTATAAATAAAGATTTCTACACATAGAAGTAATCATCAACTTAAAGTGCCCTCTTTGGGGATTGTAATAAAGATCCATCAAGATTCAAGAACTTAATTCTGAACATTTCTTCACAAAAAAATAAATGTTTAACATCAATATTTATGGAACATGTCCAAAAAAAAATCTAGCTGTCAACACTGAATATTGCATTGTTGCATTTCTTACATTCATATTTTGTTGAAGTATTATTCAATAAATATATTTATAAAGGATTTTTAAATTGTTGCTATTTTTAGAATATTTAAAAAAAATCTCACGTACCCCTTGGCATACCTTCAAGTACCCCCAGGTGTACGCGTACACCTATTTGAGAACCACTGCATTAGATGATGATAAAGTGTAGATCAATGCAATTGCATGTGCAACATATTTTCTGTCAACATTTAAAAAACTATATTCAGCCAGGAAGTGCTTTTTTTATTTCCAGCCTTTTGCAGGCCACTTACAGTAAAAAGATATAGTCAGCCACTTAAATGATTGGTGTGACAAGTCAAAAAGATGTGGCTGGCCACATAAATAATGTGGTGCACTACATAAAATTATTTAGCTGGCCACTATTAAAAGACGTGGCTGGCCAAATAAATAACATGCAGGACCACATAGAATGACGTGGGGGCCTGCAAAAAAAAGACATGATGTGGCGCAAAACATAAAATTATTTGGCGGGCTAATTTAAAATGAAGTGGTGGTGCTCAATAAAATTTTGTGACGAGCTACATTAAAATGATGTGACGGGCCATATTTGGCCCAAGGACCTGGAATTTGACGCCTATGCTCTGGCACAAGCCCCCTTTGACTGTCTTCTCCTTGTCAGACATGCTGTAGTTTTAGCGTTTCTATATGGAGTCTTTTGACCAATATAAGTTAGAACCATACACTACTTTTATTCGAAATGGCAACTGTGCAGGATTTTAGCACGTATGTGCTTGTACGAGCCAGTTTGCCCCACAACAAAAGGATAGAGAAAAATGAGAAAATTATTAACCAACACTTATATTAATGATCAGTGAGCTGATAGAGTAACTATAACAGATTTTTTATATTTGTATTTGTAGACTTTCTTCCATGGTAGCTTAAAATTAGTTCCTTAACAAGATGATGAGTCTGTGTTTCTTGAACAGGTATGGTGTCCGTACTGGACCTCATGCAGGGCGGCTTCCCATCCAGGGCTCCCTTCCATGAACTCTACAACATGTACAAGAACTACATGCCCCCCAAACTCACCCGTCTTGACCCACGCCTCTTCTGCAAAGTCAGTGAATGGTTCCATTTGAGACCTGTAGACCGGTGTGATTGGCATGGTGCTGGTTGTGTTGCAGGCGTTGTTCAAAGCTCTGGGACTCGATGAGAATGACTACAAGTTTGGACTGACTCGAGTCTTCTTCCGACCTGGCAAGGTGAGACCTGTAGAGTCCACTGTCACTTGAGTGGGAAGTGCCAGTTCTTTGGGGACATGATCTTCTTGTTTTCACCCCGGGTGCAGTTTGCGGAGTTCGACCAGATCATGAAATCTGACCCAGATCACCTGGCAGAACTCATAAAGCGCGTCAACACCTGGCTCATCCACAGCCGCTGGAAGAAGGTCCAATGGTGTGCGCTGTCAGTCATCAAACGTAAGCGCATTTAGTTATTTAGAGTGGCGTTAGTACCGTAGTGTGATTAGACTTAGACAAACTTTATTGATCTCCAAGGATGTTGTTGTACAAAGTAGCTCGATTACAAAAGGAAAGGATAACTAAAACACTCTCAAGGGCACCAATAGAGTACGAAATAATAAATAAAATGCAATAGACAATACCAACAATACAAAAGCTATAATAAATAACAACAGCAATAGAATGGGACAACTTAAAAAATAAAATTAATTATAAGTAAATACAACTTGTGTTCATAGCATTTATTAATAGCATTTGTTAGTAGCTTTTGATTGCACCCTTTATGGTCAACCTGTGATGTGCATGCTGTCCATCATCACACTTTAACAGTGTGTTTCTGTGTGTGCGTGCATGAGCGTGTGAGATCCTTAAACGTGCATTAGCTGTTTGTACCATATTTGGAGTTGTGGGCGGAGCCTGCAAGGAGTGATGAGTCAGCATCTTGTGTTGTATGTGTGTGTGTGTGTGTGTACAGTGAAGAACAAGATCTTGTACAGGACCAAGGCTTGCATCAGCATGCAAAAGACGGTGCGCATGTGGCTCTGCAAGAACAAGCACAAACCTCGGTGGGTCTTCTTCACCTTCCAAAGTGACACAGGTCAAAATCAGGCGGCGTGTCTCACATGGCACCATGTGACATCATGTGGAGGAGGATGGCGGTTATTAGATCTGGTTACTTGCCGCCTGCTCCACCATGATGATGATGATATGTGATTCCAGCTTTGATTGAGTTTGTGAAGAAAGAAATACTTTGGCCCTTAAGAGTTCAAACACGTTAACGCGCTTGTGTGCTTCAGAATTGACGGCCTGGTGAAAGTGCGCCACCTGAAGGACAAGATGGAGCGTTTCAACGAGGTGGTGGCAGGTTTGAAAGAGGGCAAAGAGGAGATGAGCAAGCAGATTAACCAGCTAGATGCCGCTATTGATGCCCTTGTGCACAAAATCAAGGTGGGTAAAATGATATCATTTTACATTAGGGCTGGACAATTACATTTTTTTTAGATTTCATTTACTTCTCAAGATTATAAAAATATTATAATAAAAAAACAAAAAATTAGTGGGCTGCAGTAGGACGTGCATGCAAATTCCGAAGCATGTAACGGTGAAACAGATGAGGAGTGAATGAGTAAAAAAAAAAGGACATCTACTAGAAGTTTGAGGTCTCTCCGTGATTGCTAATTATTTGTCACAGCGCTACTATGTCTACTCAATAAGCACTAAACTGAACGAAAAAGTAAGTCCATTTGATTTCAGCATTCACTTAACCTTGGACCTAATCACAGAATTGTCCAATCAAACCATGGTTAAGCACAGAATATCATGGAAATATAGACACGTGACTGCAATGCTATCATCGTGAGGAGAAGGAACATTTATTTAGGAAAATAATGTGTCCGGAAGCGCTCATCTATCCCTAAAACACTCAGTCACGCAGTTCTGAACTAAACAATGTAGAGACCGGTCTTTGAAACACAGACTAAACTACGTATGAACCTAAAGCTAGCAAGAACAACCCTTATACCCACAACACATCTCATCTGCTTATGTTGTAAACAACATCATTGATGTAAGATTAATGTACAAACAAGACAGCAGTTGCAACTTGAGAGGATTTCTCTCCTTTTTTTTAACAGCGTCAAGTCGTCTCCTTATTCGTAAAGCTTAGAGCAGCAACACACTTCCCCCCCTTCACAATGACAGTGGTGTGTGCAAGAGCCGGTCTGACTCGGCTAACAAAATAAAGGTTTTTAAAAAGTACCTTACACCAGTATGATGTACTTATTAATATACTGGATACATTTACAACATTATTATGCTTTGACTTAAAACACTAGTCAAAATTGTCCAAAGATGTATTACACTAATAAATTTGAGGAGTTTTGCATTTAATCAACGAACATTTAAATTGTATTAATGACTCAAAAATCACACACTCTATGTTGGTAAAATAAATATACAAGGTAAAAAAAATGGAATTCAAAAAAAGGAAAAACAGAATTTGTTATTTTAAATTATCTATAATTGATGCTACAAAAATACTCATGTTTTAAAATGAATGAAATAAAATGTTATTATTGGTGATTTCAATATCAATCAAAAATAATTATTATTTTTGCCATTAACGTCCAGCTCTATCCCACATGCTGTCACATGACACTGTGCCGTTACACACACGTTTGATGGGCGTGTCCAATATGTGACTAGATTAGATATGAAAATAGTTTTGTCAGCTGGAACACAAAACAAACATTGAATATATTTTAGCATCTTTAACGTATGCAATTTATTAAAGTGTTTCCATCCCTTATTTGTATGATCAACCTTCAAGTGAAAAAGTTTGCTGTTTGATGATGAAGATGATTGTCCTCATCAGAGCACCATCATGACCCGCCTGGACATTGATCACGACTATCAGGCGCTTGTGACGCGCTCAGAGCAGCTGCTGACATCCATGCAAAACAAGAAGAAGGAGGAGGAGGAGCGTGAGCGTCTTCGGCGCCTCCAGGATGAGATGGAGAGGGAGAAGAAGAAGAGGGAGGAGGAAGAGCAGCACCGCAGGGAAGAGGAGGAGGAGAGACGTCTGTAAGTGGGAGGACCTTAAGTTGTTTTTGGTGAAAAAAGGTAATTTTTACATCAGATAATGTGGCTAAACCTGAAGTGTTTTTGTTTTTCCACAGCAAAGCTGAGATGGAGATGAAGAGGAAACAGGAAGAAGAACAACGGAAGATAAGGGAGGAGGAAGAGAAGAAGCTACAGGTATCTTTGTCAACATTCCTTGTCCTCCACCAACCTGGACATCATCTGAAACAACCTTTAGACATACATTATATACATATACACTATACATTATGCCTGAGCGATAAATTGATTTTATAGATACATTTGACTTTTTTGTTGCAGAGGACTTAAAAAATTAAATATGTTATGTTTTTGTTTTCTTACTCCAGCATATATTTTTCCCCACAGGAGCTACTGTAGAATAATGCTGTCAGTCGTACTCCAGCATATATTTTTCCCCACAGGAGCTACTGTAGAATAATGCTGTCAGTCGTTTGATTTTGCGGCAGCAGATGTGAAACAAGTGACTGCACGCTGAAAAGTTGATTTAAAAAAGGCATATAGATATGTATGTATATGTATGTGTGTGTGTGTATATATATACATATATTATATATATATATATATATTTATAGATATACATATATGTATGTATATATGTACATATGTGGTGTATACATATATGTATGTACATATATGTGTGTGCGTGTGTGTGTGTGTGTATATATATATATATATATATATATATATATATATATATATATATATATATATATACACACACACATACATTTGCTGGGTATTGTGGCCAAACAGATTGATCTTTGTTTCATCTGACATCACATGGACAAAGATAAGACCTTCTGAAGTAAAGTTCTGTGGTCAGATGAAACAAAAATTAAGCTGTTTGGCCACAATACCCAGCAATATGTTTGGAGGGGAAAAGGTGAGGCCTTTAATCCCAGGAACACCAACCTACCGTCAAGCATGGTAGTGGTAGTATTATGTTCTGGGCCTGTTTTGCTGCCAATGGAACCGGTGCTTTACAGAGAGTAAATGGGACATTGAAAAAGGAGGATTACCTCTAAATCCTTTAGGACAACCTAAAATCATCAGCCCAGAGGTTGGGTCCTTGGCGCAGTTGGGTGTTCAAACAGGACAATGACCCCAAACACACGTCAAAAGTGGTAAAGGAATGGCTAGATCAGGCTAGAATGAAGGTTTTAGAATGACCTTCCAAAAGTCATGACTTAAACGTGTGGACAATGCTGAAGAAACAAGTCCATGTCAGAAAACCAATAAACTTAAATATATTAGGGCTGTCAAAATAAATGCATTAACTCATGATTATTAAAAAAAACGTATCGCATTAATGATAAACACAGTAAGATTATTCATACAATTTATTTTTGACCATACAGGCTCTTCTACCTTAACCGCTTTCCGGTCAGTGATCAGCGCAATGCATAAGTACGCACAAAAATAAGTGAGGATCCTTCGACTGGTGTGCTCGCTGGCAAATTTCTCGCCGAAATGCAGCCTGCCAAAACTTAAGCTAAAACTGTTACCAAGTTTTGTGTAAATAAATGACATGCATTCAAGTAAAACATTCCTGAATGACATTATGATGATAAATTTGCATTTGTGTATAAATGTAGAGGTCTTTTTTTAATGCAAATTGTATTTATGGAAGTGACTAATCACCTGTTATTAATATATATATATATATATATATATATATATATATATGCACATGTTTATATAGATACATATTGTGTGTGTGTTTATGTGCCTGTATATATAATTATATATACACACACATATGTATATGTACTACATACTATATATAATATACAGCATATATACATGCATTATATACTATATATAGTGTATATAGAGGGTGTATGTGTATACACACACCCACTTACAGTTATTATATACATTATACATACACATTATTTGCACATTATCCAGTGGTATCTTGGTATCCAAAAAGGCCAGAAGTAATCTAAATCCAATTAATAAAAGTGTGTGTGCGCGTATGTGTGTAGATGGAAATGGAGCTGCAGCTGGAGGCGGAACGTGAAGAGGAGCTGTCCCGCCAGGTGGTTCTGGAACAGGAGAGGCGGGACCGTGAGCTGGCGCTGAGGATTGCCAAAAGTGAGGCAGAGCTTATCCCAGACGAGGCGCAGAATGACTTAGCCTATCGCAGGTAAGCATGACATCATCATTGAAGTGTGCTTCACAATACCAGGACCAGTCTAGCAATGAATGACTTGACAGATGTCACATGATAAAATTGTTGAAAGTTTTTGGAGGCTCAATTTTGATCGTCTTACCCTGGATTTCTTTGAGATGCGTAACAGCTGCTAATGGGGTTTATATGTTTACATTCTTGTCAAAGTGTCGAGTAGATGCCCTGCCCACAGTTTTGCCGATCCAAAGCCCTCTGCCGAATACTGTAAACGCTGAGCTTATATTTTTGCCGAACGGCGGAGCACACCGGATTAATTCAGCAAAAATTCACTTCTGCAAAACAAGAAGTCATGCACAAACACATTAAAAAATTACTGCAGATCGTATTTTACACCGTAAACATCGTAATGGGCGTTAATGAACCTGAAATCAACTTGTCAAAGTTTGTCAGACGTTATTTCCCCTCGTTGAAGGTCCAAAATCAAATAATGATATTACAGGGATAACCTGGACAGCCATTTTGAGGGGCTGTGTGAACTCTGACCTGACAGGGGTGGGAGAAGCAAGGGAGTGTTAACTTGTTTCTGCTAAGTTGTTGTTGCTACAAATATACAAAAAGAAGTAGTCATCTTTTCCATGAGTCAATCAGTGTTGTCACAGATGTCTGCCGGTTTGTATCGACCGACAACAAAAAATGGAGATGTTCCACAGCGTAGCCGTTCAGCAGCCGTTACACATCTGGTGATAATCCAGGGTTAGCGATGAGGAGACTTGCTGTCTAATATTCTTCTTCTGTGTCTTGTCTTCTTCTCCCAGTAACGGATCCTCGGTTCCGTCGTCTCCAGAACGAGCAGCGTAAGACCCGACACATTGGTCTTTGTACCCCTCTAAACCCCCCTCTCCCTCTAACCCGACCCCACCCTGTCACCATGACCCTGCATGCTGTCACAGTCTGCTGGCCACGTCTTTCACTCTGATTGGACCTGATGGTACTTTCTGATCTGATCCAGATTGATCACGTCTGGACTTTTTCTTTGGATCAATCTTTGCTTGTTCGGATGAGAAGTCCTTCCTCTTCTTCTTATTCGGTTTCTTCTTCTTCTTCTTTTGATTGGTTGTTGATGCCGCGTCTCACGTGGTTGTGGTCTTCTGTTTGCAGCGGCGCCGGAAATCCAACAGTGAAGAGTTTGAGCATGTAGGTAACATAACAGCGCTCCAGTATGTCCAGTTTTAAGGTTCATGCTGAGTCAGCACCATTGCTCCGCCGAGCTTAAAGTTAAAAGTTCGCCCCATGTGGGAGGAGACATAAAGGTGGTTAAAAGTGAAGAAGCTGATGACATGTTTTCTGACTCGTAGGGAGGAGATGGTCCAGGAAATGACGGCGATGCTGGCGAGGTGCGTGTCTGACTCTCTGATTGTCGGTGAAGTCTGATTGACGTAATTAGGTGGCGGTGTTCTCTACAATCTTATCTGACAATACATCCATCAACAATACTTTTTTTTTTTCCTAATGAATAAAACAGGAAGTGTTTGAGCTCTTTCCTTCAGGAAGTAGAAGGTCCAGTTAGCGCACTATTTGTGACAGGCATAACCAAACATCTTGAAGCAGCTGGAGGTGTGGTGGTAATTTGTCTGTGGCCAAGCCTCTTTTCTTCCTCACTCTCACCACCTGTATGGTGAAGCTAGCGGTACTCATGTGGTGGTGTTGCTCAGACTCCTTTGGACTTTGTGTGATGTGAACCACGTTAAACCCTAGCTGGCAGGTTGCCCTTCCCATCTATTTCTTCTCTAACAGTTTGACCCCACACCTCTCCACTCAGGACGTTTGCCCCTTACTTCCTTCATCTTTCTTGTCTCCTTCCTGTCTCAGAGGTTCTCAAGTGCAAGCGTCCAAAGCGGCAGCTGGCACCAAAAAGTACGAGCTAAGCAAGTGGAAGTACGCCGAGCTCAGGGACGCCATTAACACTTCCTGTGGTGAGTTGGACCTTTTTTTGTGTGCGTCATCATGTTGACCACCAGGGCACTTCTTATTTCTTCATCAACCACACACACTTTTATTTTGGTAAAGTGATACTTTCTTCACAATGTGGTTTGTGCGGCGTGTCGATTGCAGACATTGAGCTGCTGGCTTCGTGCAGGGAGGAGTTCCACCGCCGTTTGAAGGTCTACCACGCCTGGAAGTCCAAGAACAAG
This sequence comes from Nerophis ophidion, assembly GCF_033978795.1. Lineage (NCBI taxonomy): Eukaryota > Metazoa > Chordata > Actinopteri > Syngnathiformes > Syngnathidae > Nerophis > Nerophis ophidion. Next base: position 51,151,933 of record NC_084615.1, read on the forward strand.
AAAAGGAACACTGCCGACGCCGACCAGAGGGCACCAAAATCTATTACAGACTATGGTACTTTTTTCCCAACTGTTTCCTAGCAACCACACTTTTTATCACAAACTTTTCAAGTTAAAAGCCCTGAATGAGAAGAAGCTGAGCTCAATTTGCCTTTTTCTCCAAAATATGTCTGCGCCACACACACACACACAATTACACACTCAGTACACAGATGTGTGTTATTAAATTAGTTATTAAAAGCTACTAAATGAGTTATTAGTACTTGCGTTATAAACTAGTAATTACACACGTTACTGAAGGAGTAATTTCTATATTTGTTTATTACACATTCATAAGTTATTGCCTGCATTCAAAGAAATTTTACACGCCGTAATAAAGCAGTGTTATTTAATCAAGTTATTGTAAATAAATTAGGGCTGTTAAAATGAACCAGTTAACTCATGTGATTAATTACAAAAATGTTTTCGAAATAATCATTGGGACACTTATATTAATCATGCAATTGATTTTGACTTAACAATCTCTTTTCCCTTAACCGCTATACGGTCAGCGATCAATGCATACGCCAGTACAAAATTGAGTGAGGAGACTTAAACTGGTGTGCTCGCTGGCAAATTTTACTCTAAAATACACCCTGAAAAAAAACATTTTTTTAAAACTGTGACCAAAAATGTGATTAATTTGACTGAAAAAAAAACATTTCACAGCCCTAAAATAAATATGCCATTGTATGAAGTATTGCAGGTGTTACTAAACAAGTTATTACACGTATTACCAGTCCAGTGTTGACTTGACAATCATCTTTGGGCGCCATGCTCACATCGAGTGTGTGTGTCTTTGTGAGTGTTGCATCACTTCCTGTAGTGCGCGTGTGTGTGACGCCATGTTTACTTCCAGGTCGTGCTGCCCCTGTGAGAACCGCACGTAAGTGGTCATTTAGTATCGCACTACTAACCCCGCCCCCTTACACTGACCACCTGATATGGCTCAAAATTCCCGCACTTCCCTATTTTTTTTTTTTTGTTTTCCTGAGGGGAGCGGGAGGTGTTTCCATAGCAACCTGCATTCAAAATATGTGCTTCTGGGTAGGAGGATGACAAAAGCACCGTAGGAATAAAGAAAAAAGTGCCACCCATAAAAGCACATGACACCAGTTTGACACCAGTTTGACACCAGTTTGACACCAGTTTGACACCAGTCCACTATGTTCCAGAACTACAACCTGATTGCAACTTTCCCGCTCACTGACCCAAACAGAGACCAAAAATGTTTCCTGATGAAAGTAGTCGTAGTCATTCGGTGATCGGTCTTTCTAGAACCTTCTACTTCCTGCTCTTGCTAAGCTCCTCCCACTGTATACAGAAGTGACAAGCAGGTGCGCTGTGCCTGTCATGCATCGTGGCCCATAATTTCCCACTCACGTGGCTCACTGACATTTTTTTGGTGTGTTCTGTCCACAGCCCAGCAGAATTCAGCCCCCCCAATCCCAGCCCGCCAGTATGAGGTGGCTATGAATCGGCAGCAGCGTTTCTTCCGCATTCCGTTCATTCGCCCAGGTGACCAGTACAAAGATCCCCAGGGCAAGAAGAAGGGATGGTGGTACGCCCATTTTGACGGGCCCTGGATCGCCCGGCAGATGGAGCTGCATCCCGACAAGCTTCCCATTCTGCTAGTGGCAGGTAAGTCCGGCTTGCTTTCTCGTTCATGTTGGTGCAAAAGTCATACACTTGTCGTTTTCCAGGAAAAGACGACATGGAGATGTGCGAGCTGAGCCTGGACGAGACGGGTCTATCCCGGAAGAGGGGGGCCGAGATCCTGCCCCGCCAGTTTGAGGAGATCTGGGAACGCTGCGGCGGGATCCAGTACCTGCGCAGCGCCATTGAGAGCCGGCAGGCGCGGCCCACTTATGCCACAGCCATGTTGCAGAACATGTTAAAGTGAGGCCCCACCCTCTGCCTCTAGCCAAGGGACCGGCTAACGAGCTAACAAGCTAACGCAGGGAATGTTTTCTTTCCCTTTCTTGTCCTTCTTCTTTCTTGTGGGCTTCTGCTTCCTGGGAGAGGCGGAGCCAGGCAGGCATCCGCCTCATGTGGAGAAATAAGATGATGACAAGGCCTTAAGTCGACATGGACATTACGTTAACGAGCATTCCTAATTTTATTTGTAATTCCAAGCTGCTAATGATTCCTGTTTTGGTTGATCAATATTCAATAATGATCAATAACTTCATGTTTTCATTAATGATAAATCAATTTTTTTCATTAATGATCAATGACTTAATGTTTTCTTTAATGATCAACAAGTTTGTGATGTAAGTTTCTCAGAAGTGCAATGTTGAAATTAATTAACACAACAAAAAAACAGCCAAAATAATGCTAACGTTAGCATGTTGATGCTATGGAACTAGCTGTATGAGCAAGCAGTTGGCTACACTACCAAGCAGCACCCTGCAAGCTTTATGGTGCAGAATGATCTTTTTCAACAGGGAAAAATTAATCACGCATGTTCACATAATTAGTTTTGATATGTGTGCCGAGTGAGAGTAGGTCAGGTGACCTGGTGAGCCATCTTTGAACTGGAAGCACACTGGATCTTTTTTCTACAGCGTGACTACACCAGTTTGTTTGTAAAGAAACTTTCCACTTGGGTGGCTTAGCAGTAAGCGTCACAGGGGATGTGTTTCTTGTCGCGGCTAATGCATGGGGACGTCATCTTTATGAGACGCTTTGCAGTTGACCTCACTGTCCTCGGTTTGCATCACGTTTCAGTCTGATAGCCAACGTCAATTGAAAACATAGATGCTGTGTGACAGGAACGCCGCCATGCTTCACTTCCACGCATCTGATGTCCTTGCTCCTTTCTCGTAAATAAACACACTGGTGTGTCACCTGGACTTGTGTCCCTGAATGTGTGTGCAATTGTTTCCTTAGCAGACAAGACAAAAATGACAACACACTTGACGATCACTTAGTTTTTGACGTTTGACAGACAGTTGAACAACCTTCACGTCTCTAATGACCATTAAACACACAATGGCCTCAAAACGACTGCAACACCTCCAGAGGACAACGTGAGAAGAACAGTTCGTTGTAAAAGATTTGACAAGCGGTAGAAAAGAGACTTCACTGGAGATGAGGATTGTTTCAGTTAGATGTCTGCGGGAGACAAAAGAACACGGTGAAAAATGAAGAAGTCTTGTGGATCAGCTGACTCCTACATTCTGGGGTCATCACATAACCGAAGCGCCCACCAACTGCTTGCTGCTTTTGGATCTAAGACAAAGAATGGATCACATGACCAGGTGTGTTTTAATCTATACAAACCATTTCTACAGCTAACAATATTTGTGTCTTTTTTTTTTATAAAGGTTATGATGTCGCAGTGGGTAAAGACATCACCTGCACACGGCGCCGTGTCCGGGATCCACATGACATTCAGTGGCAGGCCCACAACGGTCAGGCTGCAGCTCGCAGATGCTCTGACAAGGAAGGCCGTCCACGGACAGAAAGCCTGGCTTGCACTGGCATTGGGCCTCAAGGGAGTGGCGGTCGAGTATGCAGCGGGACCAGGGGTCGCAGGCCAGGAACTTGCATGGGTCGGCCTGGTCGGCTGCAGGAAACGGGTGACGTGAATTGTTAAATTTATTGAAGTTCCATTCAGTAACATTGTGCGTAGCAGGTTAACAAGTCTCACCTGGTTCTACGTCCAGAGAGCGGCTGTCAATGTGTATGTGCAGGCGTTTGGCGGCAGCTGAGCAGAACTCCTCTAGGACACAGTGAACTGCCTCAGTGATGTTGTAGGGCACTGATTTGGCCAGCTTCATGCGGCTGTTGACCACCACGCTGCCTTCGCGAAAGTTCAGAATCTCCAGGTTTTTAAAGCCCGTCAGATTGGCCTGCAGGTACGGCAGCAGCTGTAGGGTCACATAGGACAAATTGTTGCTAACAGCTTCACAGATCGTCTTCACGTCCATAATGGCGTCAACAAGACATCTTTTCACCTCACTTTCACCTCTTTTCACTTCCTTCACTCACCACATTAAGAAAGGTGTTCTCCAGGGACCTGTACTCCGTTGACGTCTTGTTAAAGAGGTCCATGGAGAAGTCCATATTGGTGACACGCAGGCTAAAGAAGACTACCAGCTCCCGACCATGGCTGGCTGTCGTCATTGTGGCAGTGGTCAGGTATTTAACAGGGGGCGGGGCTGTGACACTTATTGACGCGTGTGGCTCAACAAAGCCGCTCCCCTCATCTGGTGACTCTGTGGTTATCGGGTCAGCTTGGTCCAGTTCCTCCGCCAGGTCCCTTACAGCCTCATCCGCTACTGTTGGTCTGCTAGTTTGCTTTTCAGACGATTTCAGGTCTTCGTCAATAACGGTGACAGAGGGTTCATTTTGTCCAGGTACCTCTGCCACCTCAAAAAGTCCAAAGTCTACAGTCGGGCCATGAGACGAGAGTCCAGCAGCAGATGTCACTGGCGGTGCTGCTATTATATAGGTGTCTCCTGGCCGTAAATGTTCTTCTTCAGTCTCCTCTAATGTGACACCCCCTTCTGGCAGTGTCATGTCATAAAAATGACAAAGTGTAAGTCAATGCAGATAATTTCTCTGGTCTTGAACAGCCAGGTCAATGACCTTCTACTCACCTTCTGGGTTGGAAGTTTCAGGTGATTCTCTGGTCGCGTCAGTGTCCGCACCATCAGAAGAGTCCTCAATAAGCAGATGTTCCAGTTTACCTTCCACTTCCTTGTCTGGCCGAACCGCGTTGGGAGTTACAGGCATATTGTCCTGTGGTCTGACATATTGGGGGATCTCCGGAACAACCTCACCAGTGTTCTCCTTGAAAAGATCATCTTCTTCAGCCTCAAAGTGGGAAAAGACCTTAATCGATTCAGCTGCTGGTTCTGCAACAAGTTCAGGAACAGAAAATGTTTGTCCTTCTGGTTCTACAGCATCAAGATATGTTTCTGGCTGTGACGTATAGTACCTGGAACACCTTCTGGTGTAGACTGGCTGATCACAATGTCTCCTGGTTTTGATGATTCGAATGAGTCTGAATTGCCACCTATTTCTTGTGGTTCTCCCTTAAGAATATCTAGTATGTCTTCCTCTGCTTCAGAGATGTCCTCAGGATAACGCTTTTTAGATATATCCACTCGCATGGACTCTTGTGAATTATCCCCTAGATTTGGTTCCTCTAGCCCACCTTCGCTATATTTTGAAATAATATCTGGCGTGTTTATCTCTGTTTCCACGGCGACTTCATCTGCTGTTTCATTCACTTCCTTTACATTGGTCTCTGATTCTGCTTGAGACACCAGAGTTGTTGCCTCAACAACTTCTACTTCTTCCTTTGGAACTACAGTGACGACTTCTTCAAGTAGTTCTGTAACATCAATCATGTTCTCCTCAATTGTTTTGGAACCTTTAGCAACTGATTCTTCTGATGTTTCCTCGAGAAAATCAGGTTGGTGTTTTTCTGAAACATCAGGTAATGTTTCCTCTTGAACATCAGGAAGGACTTCTTCTGAAACACCAGGTACAATTTCCTCTTGAACATCAGGAAGGAGTTCTTCTGAAACACCAGGTAATGTTTCCTCCAGAGCATCAGGAAGGAGTTCTTCTGAAACACCAGGTACGATTTCCTCTTGAACATCAGGAAGGAGTTCTTCTGAAATACCAGGTAATGTTTCCTCTAGAGTATCAGGAAGGAGTTCTTCTGAAACACCAGGTCCGATTTCCTCTAGAGCATCAGGAAGGAGTTCTTCTGAAATACCAGGCAATGTTTCTTCTTGAACATTAGGAAGGAGTTCTTCTGAAACACCAGTGAATGTTTGTTCTTCGAGAGATGTAGGTATTGTGTCCTCTGAAGCATCAGGTCCAGGGTTTTGATGTTTGATGTGTTGTTCATCGGGATGTGAAGCCTCAGTTTGTCCTTCTGCCTCTTGCATCTTTGTTACTTCCTCTGTAGCTTCTTCTATTTGCTCAGGTGCCTTTTTAACATTTTCCTTTTGTTCAAGCATGTCATCTGACTGTTCTTCTAGTGCCAAGCCTTGTGGCTTTAACCCTTTAGGTTCTTTGTTTTCCGTTTCTGTCTCCAGCTGGACAACCTCTATGGAGTCAGTGGGCCTCTGGCCTGTGGTGGTGATGGTGAAGTCAGAGTCTGAAGGTTGGTCATCAGCAGGCGAAGTCCTGGACCAAGTGTGTGTGGTGGTTGTCAGCTGATCCAAAGTGTCTTCATCCACGATGGTAGGGGGGCTTGGCGTGTAGTCTCGAATGAGTTCGCCAGTTTCAGTATGATGGACGCTCTCAATCTTATGAGAAATAATCAGCTCCTCTTCTTCTTGGTTGGATGCATCCTGTGCTTCTGATGCAAACATTAAGTCCTCTTCCGAGGGATCCAGTAATGTGACCAGGGCATTCTCCTTCTCTGAGGGGCTGAGGGCCAGCGCAGGGACGACTTTCGCCAACTCTGAATCATCAGTGAATACTTCAAATTCGTTGTGGGAGTCTGGTTCACTGTCCTGAAAACAAGTCACATGATCAGAATTATTCATCCTTGCCAGCCTACCCCCTATGATTTGCCAATCAGCTCTATGCCCACCTTTTACATTCTCACTTAGTTTTTTGTTCACTTCTGTGTAAGTTTTGTCTCCTTACCTCCCCATCAATGCCCGTCGAATAGGACGAAGTCCGTGCCGGCAGGGCAGCCACTGACAAAAAAAAAAGGCTTTGTCATCATAGGGTCACAAGTTCAAACAGTGTCATATATGTGTGCTGTATACCTGGGTCAAAGTTCAAAGAATCTAAGTCCACCGGAAGAGACGCGTCCTCTCGTAGAGCTTTTCTTACCATCTCCCAAAGTTTGGAGTCTGGTGACGCTGTTGGAACAGCTCCAGCTGTCTCAGGGCTGATTTTCGAGGAGGGCGTTTCAAAGACGAGGGAGTAGTAGACCGTTATACCGCCAACCCTAAACATGTTAACGTTAAACGTTGGTGACAGCAGTCAAATAAAGACCTTCTGAATATTAAGACTTTATTAGCTCCATAGAAATGCTGCAAAAATTCAATAGAAGTGCTCCGGGTTCTAAAACAATGTGCAGTGAAAAATAAAATTACCCGCCGGCGTCCTGTGTCTCGCTTGCATTGGAAACAAGTAGAGAAGAACAGATTAAAGACAGGTAATTTTTTTCTACGATGACAACTAATATCTTGTACATATCTCACAATGTGCACTAGATGCTAGATACGCCTTTACTCTTGCATACTAACTTTGGCATTTCTAACAGAACTTCAGTCTTTTGAGTTGTCTCACAAACACTCGCACATAAACAACTTAGCGCCTGACAGCATGCTGACGTCACATGACTAAGATTCTTCTTACCTGATCCTTAGCACACGGATGCTTTGAAATCCTGGAAGTTTGTCGAAAACGTGCTGCATCTATGAAGAGAAACTTTTTTTCAAACGGTGTAGTTGCTAATCGTCTGGCAGAGCGCCATTATGTTGAGCACATGAATGGCTGCATCTATCTTTGGCCAACAAGACTCTTGCGTGACATAATCGTCTTTGGAGTGCAATCAGATAACTTCCTGCTGGGAAATACCTGTTGTTGTTGTTCTTCTTCCTCTCAGTCGCTAATATTATTCTACACAACAACATCACAGTTTCACCAAACCTATCCCAACCCGTCTTGACTTCCAGATATCCAGAAGCCCCTCTCAGTACCTGGTCCTGCAGGTGATGGGCCAGGTCTATGTACTGAGGCGAGTCAGGGTCATCCAGCAGCTCTCGGTATCCTGGATCTACCAAGTCGATGCTAAACTCCACCATCTGCTGTGCCAGACTTTCAGGGACGATGTTAGGAATGTCCAAGTCCTTGGGGACAACAAGTCGAATAGATGATCCTTCAGAGGACATTGTGTCATCAACAAATGTGTTCATGGCGCTGGTACCTCATCCTTGGTGGTCCACTCATCACCAGGAGTGGAGCTAGAAGGGGAAGTCGACAAGTTCAGGACTATGGTAGAGGTCTGAACTTCTGGACCTGAAGAAGGTGTACGTGAGTCAGAAAAACTGTGTGACAGAATGTGCAGCACACCCGAAAGTCTTTGGTACAACCGATCTTACCGTTGGGAATGACATCAGCGTGAGTCACATGATCTCTGATGACCAATGAAAATATCACGAATCAAAACAAGATTCACTAATGAGAAGAAATTATTCAATACCAATAAATATATGATTAATAATTCTGATAAATATATAACAAGATCAATGAATCAAAAGACATATTGAGTTGTTTTGACCAACAAGAACGTTGACGCCTACCGTGATGGCAGACTCTCGTCTCTCAGGCGCTTCATCCTCTGCACACAAACAACACAATGATGACACAAAACAGCACACACACACAGACACACTCACTGCTCTTTCAATGATGTCATTAAGTAAAGTCTGGAGTGTTTAGTTGGTCCAAAAGTAAAAGAGGATTACTTTTAGATTAAAGATACAACTAAGTAGATTACTTCTTACTACCACTTACTTGGCAGTACTATTACATGAAACAAGCTTCTTTTAGTCTTCACTACATCTCAACACTTGACTTTGCAACGTTTAAGGATATTTGACACAAGTCTAAGTGTATTTGAAGCAATAGCGTAAAATGCTAGCGTAATGATGTGTTACCTTGTTTTCCTGCTGAACATTAATATGAAGTTAGCTATATTAGCATATTGGTATGTTACCAGGTTTTACTTGCAGACTAAACATGTTAGTATGATGTTAGCTAGTGTCGCATGCTACTACTCTGAATAACTACATTAAGCCACAAATAGCACTGTCACAGCTCACCCTGCGGATCAGGTTCAGGTGCTCCTCGGAGCCGCTGAAGTTTCTGGCAATGTTGGAGATACACAGTGACTCTTGCTGGCACACTTGAACCCATCTCTGGTACTCCATGGTCCCAGGAATCCTGTCCAAAAAGATCCTGTAGGCCTCCCAAACAGCCTCCTGGCACACTATCCAATAAGACAGTCATGAGTCAGAGATTGCTCAATTTGGTGGGTGGTGGCAGCCGTACCTCTGAGCCGGTAGTACTCCTGAAAACTGGCCAGAACCTCGCCAATGCTCTCCCGAGGACAGATTCTCACCCCAGAGTGAAGAAACACAGACCTCTTTGATCGACGTTTCAACAGGTCAAACGCCACAGTTTTGGTGGACGGGGTCAACCCGCGTAACACCGCTTCGCGATCAGTGAGAACCGCCGCCACCTCCTTCTTCAGCTCCAAGTTCACATCGAGTCCAGCGCTCCTTCCTATGTTGGATTACAATTGGGAAGAAAAAAAAGTGTTAATCCTTATAGCATTATCAATCCTAATAGCAATGCTAATGTTTATAGCAATATTATGATGATGATGGATTAGATTTATATCGCGCTTTTCTATTGTTAGATACTCAAAGCGCTCACAGAGAAGTGGGAACCCATCATTCATTCACACCTGGTGGTGGTAAGCTACATCTGTAGCCACAGCTGCCCTGGGGTAGACTGACAGAAGTGTGGCTGCCAGTTTGTGCCTACGGCCCTTCCGACCACCACCTATCATTCATTCATCATTCATTCACCAGTGTGAGCGGCACCGGGGGCAAAGGGTAAAGTGTCCTGCCCAAGGACACAACGGCAGCGATTTTTTTGGGATGTCAATAGGTGGGAAGCGAACCTGCAACCCTCAGGTTTCTGGCACGGCCGCTCTACCCACTACGCCATGCCGCCCCTATTAATGGTACTAGGGGTGTTAATGCTAACAGTGTTGATGGCGATGTTAGTGTTATTGCAATCCAAATTATAATACTGATACCGATGCTAAAAGCAATAATAATGCTGATAGCAATGTTAATGTTAATAACAATGCTAATGCACTTTCCAGGCTGTGATCTCGGTCTTCTGCATCATACTCACCTTTGACATGCCAAGCGAGGAACAGCAACAGTCCAAAGGTCCAAAGCATTGTGGGACAGATCTGAATTGAAAGGGTCTGGCAGCTGTGTGTGTTCTCTAGCTCTGTTTCACACGGAGGACCACTGTGGCTCAAAACGTCCTCATGTAATGTGGGATGCAGACGAAGGGACAGTCTTTGGTCTGCTGAGAGGACGGAGGCACAAGTGAGGTTAAAAAAAGTCCACTCTGTTTTAGGAATAATCTGTTTATCTGCTGCTCAGACGTAATCCGACTTTGCCCTGCGGCAGCCGCAGCATTGCCGTCATCCTGTTAGTGGCTTTTTGCCCACAAGACCACCAGTTTGTCCTCGTGCTGGGGGGTCCAGTTGTCTGATTAAAAAAAAGAAAGTGCCGTCAAAACATTCACCTTTGACAGCTGAGACACTGTCCCAAGTTTTCATACTGTCCTTCCTTAATTTCTGTCCTTGCTTACTTTCTGTCCTTACATAATGTCTGTCCTTACCTTATGGATGTCCCTATTTACTTTCTATCCTTTTTGTCTGGGATGTACTAAATGTCTGTCCTTACTTACTTTTTAGCTTTACTTAGTGTCTGTCTTTATTTACTTTCTGTCCTTAATGTATTTAATGAATGTCATCAGATCCTATGAGATTAGATATAAATTTATTGATTTCTTGGGTGTGTGCCCTCAGGGAAAAAGGTTCCAATCGCAGCTACACTGTACTGTATGCAGTGCACACTTTAAAGTGGTTTCCATATATGTTTCGTCAACAGTGTTACTCCCTGCTATCCTGGTGTTAAAATTGTGATGATGCTGATGTCCTCCCAGGTCTAAGGGACAGTCTTCCTTTCACCATGACTCCATTGATTGTTTAATGAGGTAACAATCAGAACAAACTAATACAAACCCCGTTTCCATATGAGTTGGGAAATTGTGTTAGATGTAAATAAAAACAGAATACAATGATTTGCTAATCCTTTTCAACCCATATTCAATTGAATGCACTACAAAGACAAGATATTTGATGTTCAAACTCATAAACTTTATTTTGCAAATAGTAATTAACTTAGAATGTCATGGTTGCAACACGTGCCAGAGTAGTTGGGAAAGGGCATGTTCACCACTGTGTTACATCAGCTTTTCTTTTAACAACACTCAATAAACGTTTGGGAACTAAGGAAACTAATTGTTGAATTGTTATGTAGAGCTTCAGTCGTTCAACAGTCCGGGGTCTCCGCTGTCGAATTTTACGCTTTGTGATGCGCCACACATTCTCGATGGGAGACAGCTCTGGACTGCAGGCGGGCCAGGAAAGTACCCGCACTCTTTTACTACGAAGCCACGCTGTTGTAACACGTGGCTTGGCATTGTCTTGCTGAAATAAGCAGGGGCATCCATGATAACGTTGCTTGGAAGACAACATATGTTGCTCCAAAACCTGTATGGACCTTACAGCATTAATGGTGCCTTCACAGATGTGTAAGTTACCCATGCCTTCGGCACTAATACACCCCCATACCATCACAGAGGCTGGCTTTTGAACTTTACGCCTATAACAATCCGAATGGTTATTTTCCTCTTTGTTCTGGAGGACACCACGTCCTCTGTTTCCAAAATATAATTTGAAATGTGGACTCGTCAGACCACAGAACACCTTTCCACTTTGCGTCAGTCCATCTTAGATGAGCTCGGGCCCAGCGAAGCCGGCGGCGTTTCAGGGTGTTGTTGATAAATGGGTTTGGCTCTACATAGTACAGTTTTAACTTGCACTTACAGATGTAGCGACCAACTGTAGTTACTGACAATGGTTATATGACGTGTTCCTGCGTCATGTGGTGATGTCCTTTACACACTGATGTCGGTTTTTGATGCAGTACCGCCTGAGGGATCAAAGGTCCGTAATATTATCGCTTACGTGCAGTGATTTCTCCAGATTCTCTGAACCTCTTGCTGATTTTACGGACCGTAGATGGTAAAATACCTAAATTCCTTGCAACAGCTCGTTGAGAAATGTTGTTCTCAAACTGTTCGACAATTTGCTTACAAAGTGGTGACCCTCGCCCCATCCTTGATTGTGAATCACTTAGCATTTCATGGAAGCTGCTTTTATACCCAATCATGGCACTCAACTGTTCCCAATTAGCCTGCACACCTGTGGGATGTTCCAAATAAGTGTTTAATCAGCATTCCTCAACTTTATCAGTATTTATTGCCACCTTTCCCAACTTCTTTGTCACGTGTTGCTGGCCTCAAATTCCAAACTTAATGATTATTTGCAAAAAAAAAAAAAATTGTTTAAAAGTTTGAACATCAAATATGTTGTCTTTGTAGCATATTCAACTGAATATGGGTTTAAAATGATTTGCAAATCATTGTATTCCGTTTATATTTACAGCTAACACAATTTCCCAACTCATATGGAAACGGGGTTTGTATTTTAACTTTCTCTTTGACCTGCTGAGTGCAACCACATTTGAAGGGGATGTCCTGCTACTAACGGACGTTCAATAGCCGACAACGATTTCATCAAGACTGTGTTCCTAGAGCTATGTGACTATTTAGTTGAAAATACATATAAAATGTAATGTATCAAATGATTCAATTGAGTTATCCAACTGTCACGTTGCCCCCTGTGACCCCCTCCCCCCACCCTTATGTTTGTCATGGCTTCACAAACATTTGTACTAAACACCGCTTAGCATCACAAATAACATCAGGGTGGTTGTAATAAAAAGTTAAATCCTTTCATCTACAGATTATTATTGTATCCAGCCAGAAAGAAGAGCTGTTGTAGCGTGCATACACACTATCATTTTTACCCCATCTAACCAAACCTTGCTTTTTGAGAAGCACATCAAAAGCATTACCTATATAGATATCGTTTATGTCAGTGGTTCTTAACCTTGTTGGAGCTACTGAACCCCACCAGTTTCATATGCGTATTCACCGAACCCTTCTTTAGTGAAAAAGAAAATGTTTTTTTGTTTTTTTTTTTCAAATTCAAGACAAAGTTATATGTTTTTGGTAACACTTTAGTATGGGGAACATATTGTAAGTAACGAAGACTTAATTTAGAGTTATTTGGACACTAGGAAAACATATTCTAAGCAATAAAGACTTAATTTAGAGTTATTTGGTTAGGGTTAGGGTTATAATAAGGCCATGTCGAATAAGGCATTAATAAGTACTTAATGACTGGTTAGGAGCCAGTATGTTACTAATTTGCATGTTAATAAGCAACTAATTAATGGTAAATATGTTCCCCATACTAAAGTGTTACCATGTTTTTTTTTACTGGTGCACAAAATGAACCGTGCATGAACACCTTGTACAAAAACAACAAAACCAATGTAGTGCATGAACTCACAACAAATTACACACCTGCAAATCAGTCACCTGTTGCCGTATCCGTAATACGCCGATAGGGAGAAGTTAGTTACACAATGAGTCGGGTGTGTTTTGAAGTGAAGTGAATTATATTTATATAGCGCTTTTCTCTAGTGACTCAAAGCGCTTTTACATAGTGAAACCCAATATCTAAGTTACATATAAACCAGTGTGGGTGGCACTGGGAGCAGGCGGGTAAAGTGTCTTGCCCAAGGACACAACGGCAGTACTAGGATGGCGGAAGCGGGGATTGAACCTGGAACCCTCACGTTGCTGGCACGGACACTCTACCAACCGAGCTATACCGACCCTCTTGTCCTCCGCCGAACCCCTAAGGCCAACTCACCAAAACCCTAGGGTTCGATCGAACCCAGTTTAAGAACCACTGGTTTATGTCGATTGTTAAATTTGTAGTCATAAATCATTTAGATCAGGTCTGGGCAATTATTTTGACTCGGGGGTCCAAATTTAGAGAAAAAAATATGTCTGGGGCCGGTATATCTATTTTGAGGAAAATTAATAAAAAACCAAACAATAAAGTCTAATTGGATGCTAAAAACGTTATGACAGACCGCCTTAAAAACGGAATGTGAACAGTAAACCCTTGAATATTGAGAACATTTGAATAGCACCCTCCCCTCTCAATTAACATATTTTATAATCAAGCCAAATGCAACAAAAATGCAATAAATACAGCGAAATATGAACGCAAAGGGTAAAACATAAACCCACCTACAATCTGATATATCATTATAGCTTTAGAACTTTCTTGTAAAAATCCCCTTCCGCGTTTGTCCCTGACACCCGCATTTCAGGCTGTGGAAACGCTCCCCACCCACACTGCTTGGTGCCTCGTCTGACCTGCGCTGTGACGTAGATTACCATTGTAACTTGTAGGGTTGTACGGTATACGGGTATAAGTGTAGTACCTCGATACTAATAAATCATATTCAGTACCATACCGACTCAGAAAAGTACTGGTCTGCCACACCGTAAGATTTTTTTATTAAAATAAAGCCAATAATGCAATTTTTTCTGGTCCCCTTTAATTAGAAAAGTATCGAAATAATATTGGTATCAGGACAACACTTGTTACTAAAATATCATACTAAAGTGCAGATTTCAAGAATTGAAATACTTAGTAAAGTTCAAGACTTACGGTCATTTGAAAACATCACTGCATATCATAATGGCAGTTAGTGATCGTTAAGATGGAAACTATACAGTTTCCATCTTAACGATCTAAAAATATTATTTGGGAATGTCCAGCGGGCCAGATTTAAAAGCTTAACGGGCCGCATATGTGGCCCCAGGGCCTTACTTTGCCCAGGTCTGATTAAGATGGTAAAATGTAAAAAATGAAAGAAAAAAAAGTTTCACAGTAAATGTACGGTCGTTTTCTTGCTATGTATCCTACCTACATAGTACTTTAGCTTGTGTTTCTCAATATGGCAGCATCTCAGGCTGTGTACAAATAACCTGTTCTCTTCATTAGATACACATCAGATGAAAGAAAATATGTTTTTTTTTTATTTATTTATGACGATGTCAGCATGTAACCACCAGATGACGTTCCAAGAAGACAGTGCAGAGTTGCGTATACAGAGTATGGACCACTAAACAACAGGCGCCATGTTTGCTACCAGCTTGCTGCATATAAAGGAGTGCATTCCATCATTTAGAAGCAAATGACTCAAAGGCTCTATCACCTTCATTTTTTTTATTTTGTACGAGGTAAAAAAAAAAAGCAGACCGCATTGAATGATTGATTTAAACTTTTATTAGTAGATTGCACAGTACAGTACATATTCCGTACAATTGACCACTAAATGGTAACACCCGAATACGTTTTTCAACTTGTTAAGTCGGGGTCCGCGTTAATTCATGCAGGGACCTAGCAGGACAGTGAAAACAAAAAAGATTTACCAAGTAAGCAATAGCCAAAACCCTGTAAGTAACAGATAACATGTTGTACTGGACTGAATGTACAGGCAGCCAGTCAGGACTGGACTGTGCACCTTACCTCCTTTTGCACTATTTTTCTTTTTTTCTTCCCATGTTTTGCATATTTTGTAGACGGTCGCACTGATACTGGAGTTATTTTTAATCTCATTGGACCTATATTCTTGGGTCTCAATCACCGTGTCCCCATACAGAACACGAAATCCACAAACCAAAAAATATGAATGAGTACAAGCGCTAAGTAAAAAAAAAAAAAAAACACACGTCAACAAAATAAACGTTTAACAATCTAACAGATAGGATGCTTTTATTGAGTCGGGATACCCAAACCGGAAGTTGACGATGAAGAAGCCTGAAGTGACATGACGTAACACACTTGTATGAATGCTACCTGTTTTTTTTTTCTAATTAAATGTTATTAAAATAGACAATTGACTGCTATCTGCGGTTAGCATTGTTAGCTCATCTAATGGAGAAACAGAAAAGATTGACAGGTAATTCCAACTTCTAATCGTCACTCTTTGACTTAGTTTTTTTGTTCAGCCGGTAAATGATAACTTTTACGAGTCAACAAATGTTACCACAAAGGTTCAGGCGATATTACTAAAGTTGAATTAATACTGTTTAACTTAGCTAGCAGGTGTTCGCTAAAACACACTATTAGTACTCGTGTTGGACTGCAAGTCTTCATCAAATATTTCACTAATAATCAAATTTAGATAGCAAGAACATAATTTTTCAGGTTTGTCTTTGTTGCTGGTAAGTATGGTAGGAATACTGCAGTACTGTGGTTCTCAACCTTTTTTCAGTGATGTACCCCCTGTGAACATTTTTTTTTAATTCAAGTACCCCCTAATCAGAGCAAAGCATTTTTGGTTGAAAAAAAAGAGATAAAGAAGTAAAATACAGCACTATTTCATCAGTTTCTGATTTATTAGATTGTATAACAGTGCAAAATATTGCTCATTTGTAGTGGTCTTTCTTGAACTATTTGTAAAAAAAGATATAAAAGTAACTAAAAATTGTTGAAAAATAAACAAGTGATTCAATTATAAATAAATATTTCTATACTTAGAAGTCGTCATCAACTGAAAGTGCCCTCTTTGGGGATTGTAATAGAGATTCATCTGGATTCATCAACTTAATTCTAAACATTTCTTCACAAAAAAAGAAATCTTTAACTTCCATATTTATGGAACATGTCCACAAAAAATGTAGCTGTCCACTCTGAATATTGCATTTTTTTTCGCAGTTTATGAACTTACATTCATATTTTGTTTAAGTATTATATTAAGTATTAATATATTAAATATATTGATAAAGGATTTTTGAATTATTGATATTTGTAGGATATTTTTTAAAAATCTCACGTACCCCTTGGCAGCATACCTTCAAGTACTCCCAGGGGTACGCGTACCCACATTTGAGAACCACTGCTGTAGCACACCAAGGGTGTATTGTTGTATTATTATATTGTACTGTATTTACAAATACAATACTTATGACATTCCTAATGTTTTCAAACATAAGCGATGTTGGCCGTGGTCGTGGCAGTGGTCAAAAGCCGGCCGCCGGGCGTGAGCAGTCGCCATCACGTTGAAGCTTTAGCAAGCAGCCTGCAACGCCAAGAGCGGAGGAGGAGGAGCCAAGCTGACATGCTGAACATAATCACCACGACGTCAGCAGGTGTGTTCAAGTTGACAACAGCAGGTGTGTTCACGGAGCGAGGATGTCAAGGTGTGTGTCTCACATGTAGCAGGTCTTCACCAACAGGCAGCTTCTCGGACACGCCAGAACTCCTCCCGTTGGCTTTTCTGTCCAATCAGCCCAAAGATCCTGAACGAGGGGCGGCGAGTCTTCCTCACGTACACTTTCTGCAGTCACTGTGCACTTTACAGCGAGTAGGCAGTGGTCCAGACTCGCTGTGGCTCGGTCCGGGCGAGAGTGCGGGTACGCTTTTGCCGGACACGCTGTGTGTGCTCATGGACTCTGTGGTGTCGGCGTTTAGGGACCGCCGCACCGCCAAAGAAGGCGAGCTCGCCCTAAAGGCGTGTCGGGCGTGGACACAAGCACTGGATTGGTTCTTCTGTCAGAACGCACCGTGTGGTGACTTGATAACGCACATGCACTCCTCTTTGAAGGAGCTGACCGCCATCCTAATGCACACCAACCAGCGCCATACTGTGAGTAACCTTTTCCTTTCTCTCTTCCTCACTTCATCTTTGCATCATCTTCTTATTCTAGTACAAATGTTGTAGTACGTGTTAATATACCGAACGTGGGGGACGGCGTGGCGAAGTTGGTAGATGGGCTGTGTCAGCAATCTGAGGGTTACTGGTTCAATCCCCTCCTTCTACCATCCTAGTCATGTCCGTTGTGTTCTTGGGCAAGACACTTCACCCTTGCTCCGGATGGGACCTGGTGAGCGCCTTGCATGGCAGCCCCCACCGTGAATGTGTGTGGGAAAGGGTGAATGTGGAAATACTGTCAAAGCGCTTTGGGCTCCTTAAAAAGGGGTAGAAAAGCGCAATACAAGTACAACCCATTTACCAACCATACTTTTGCATACTATATTGTACTATACTGTAGCATACTATGCCATATCATACTGTACTGCCGTACTCAAATGTACCATAGTCTACTGTACTTTGCCATACTTTACTGTACCA
Organism: Nerophis ophidion; assembly: GCF_033978795.1. NCBI lineage: Eukaryota > Metazoa > Chordata > Actinopteri > Syngnathiformes > Syngnathidae > Nerophis > Nerophis ophidion. The sequence continues at coordinate 51,169,908 of NC_084615.1, forward strand.
AAGTACCAACATCTAACAATAAATGAAAAATTGAATTGAAAACGTTTTGAAAAAGGACAATACTTTTTTGGAGAAAACAGTACTGAACATCACACAATTTTTCACTTTGATAAATAAAACATCCACTTTCACATTGTCTTTAAACATGTTAACATGCTATTTAACCTTTTCTTCAAACTTGGTAACATACTCTTTAACCTTTACTTCAAACATGGTAAACTGCTCTTTAACATTGTTTTCACACGTGTGAACATGCTATTTAACCTTTTCTTCAAACATGGTAACTTTTTCTTTAACCTTTTCTTAAAAAATGTTGACATGCTCTCTTACCTTGTCTTCAAACATATTAACATGCTCTTTAATCTGTAAAGGTACAGTGAGGAAGGAGACGGCCCCGAGACAGGGACATTGTTACGCTTGCAGCGTGTTTATTTGCACGAATGTGTGACGTGTGTAATTAAGCCAAATATGTGGTGTGTGACTAAGTGAAGCGATTATCCGTTGAGTGTTACCGTGAGGTGTTGAAGGTGCGTGTTGAGGAAGGTGCGTAAGTCCAGAAGGAGCAAGGCAGTTTCGGAGTTCCGTGGGCGTGCCAGATGGCAAGGGCAGGAAAGAGGCGTCAGAGTCCGTGTCTAGGTGAGAGGTCGAGATCCAGGAAGGCAGCAAGAAGACAGGAGGGAATTCGGGAAGACGAGAAACACAACTAGAATTCAGGGAACAAAGAGGAACTGCAGGGTGATGACACAGGACAGTACACATTGAGCACCAAAGAGGGGAAACATAGAGAGCAAGGAAGCACATAAGTGAGGAAAGCTGGAGACCCGTGAGGCTTACTGTACTGGTACAAGTAGCTACGTTCTGGCACTGGAACATAGGATCCGCTGGCTTATAAAGGCAGGGGAATTTTCATCACCGTTGATTGAAGATTTCGTGCAGCCGTGCGAAGGACATGTCCATCTCAGAGGAGCGCACAGCTGAGTGTGCTGAATGTGCGGCCGTAACATAACATTTATTTCAAACATTGTTGAATGCTCTTTAACATTGTTTTGACACATGCTAACATGCTATTTAACCTTTTCTTCAAACAGGCTAACAAGCTTGTTATTGTTTCTTCAAACATCCTAACATACTCTTTAACCTTGTCTTCAAACATGCTCTTTAACCACGTTTTCATCAACTTTGTTTGATAAAGAACACATGCTAAAATGCTCTTTACCTTGTCTTCAAACATGCTAACATGCTCTTTAACCTTGTTTTTAGCAACTTTAATTGACAACGAAAACATGCTAACATGCTTTTTACCTTGTCTTCAAACAGGCTAACATGCTCTTTAAGTCTGTTTTCATGAATTTTACTTGGAAAGAAGACATGCTAACATACTCTTTAACCTTGTCTACAAACACGCTAACATGCTCTCTAACCTTCTTTAAACGTGCTACTATCATGTTCTTGTTTTCGAACATGCTAACGGCCTTTGAGCGTCATTATAATTTTCATGCTGTTCTTTCATTGTACACAATAAAGTATGAAGAACACAAATAAAAATGATTATTTGTTTTCCTAAACTTGTCGGCCATAATTTACACACTCGTGTCTTCCAGAATGTAGAGTTGCTGACGGCCTGCTTGGTGACATTGGCAAACAGTCGCATGTCAAAGTCGTTCTTGGTAGGCCACTTCCTGTGTGAGGTCAACATACTGGCTGACAGGCTGTGGAAGGCCATGCAGGTAATCGCACTCTTGTTGTCATGTTACCTTTGTACATTTTTACATGTCCTACATAAACTGTAGATTTGTAAATGTACTAAAGTAATACTACTGTTGGGCTTCACAGTGGCAGAGGGGTTAGTGCGTCTGCCTCACAATACGAAGGTCCTGCAGTCCTGGGTTCAAATCCAGGCTCGGGATCTTTCTGTGTGGAGTTTGCATGTTCTCCCCGTGAATGTGTGGGTTCCCTCCGGGTACTCCGGCTTCCTCCCACTTCCAAAGACATGCACCTGGGGATAGGTTGATTGGCAACACTAAATTGGCCCTAGTGTGTGAAAGTGAGTGTGAATGTTGTCTGTCTATCTGTGTTGGCCCTGCGATGAGGTGGCGACTTGTCCAGGGTGTACCCCGCCTTCCGCCCGATTGTAGCTGAGATAGGCGCCAGCGCCCCCCGTGGCCCCCCCCCAAAAAAAAAAAGGGAACAATCGGTAGAAAATGGATGGATGGGATGGAATACTACTGTTTTGATAGGCTATGCCGGAATTAGATTATGAAGTAAAGTTAAAACAGTTACCAAAAATAACAATGTTTAATAACAAAAGACGCCCTTGCGAGGAGTGGAAAAAGAACAGAAAACGCACTAAATATGAGTGGGGAATACAAAATACACTTAGGAGTGCTGAAATAGACCACACAACTATACCAGGACCAAGCCACTGGGAAAGTAAGTGTGAGCCCAGCCAAGACAGGAATGTTGATCACAGGTGACTGCCAAGCGAGTGTTAAACGTTCTTGGAGGTGAGCGAAGCATCGACTATCAACTGGCAATGATAGGGGTGGTAGAATGGCTTAAATGGCTAGAAACAAATTAGCTGCATGTGGGCTAGAGTGTCTCAGCCCCGGAACTACAAAAACCAGGTGCTGGAACAGAGAGACGATAGGAGGCAGAAGAGCAACCAAAACACTTTACAACTACTTGTATAAACTGTACATTTACACACTTATACTACTTGTATACATACTTGCCAACCCTCCCGATTTTCCCGGGAGAGTCACGAATTTCAGTGTCCCTCCCGAAAATCTCCAGGGGGAAACTATTCTCACAAATTTCTCCCGATTTCCAAGTGGACAACAATATTGGGGCATGACTTTAGCGTCCTCTCTCACCTGCAACCGTCACCCTTTAACGGTCGCATGCTGTCCTCAGTCACGTCCTCTTTCCCTACATATAAGCAGCGTGCTGGACCAGTCATATTACATCTATGACTTTTGGAACTCAGTGCACACACAACAACCTTTCTGGATTCGATAAGGAAACGGTTCGATAAGAGGATTCGCTAATGGTATCGACATCAAAAATTTCTTAACGAACATCATCCCTATCCTTCACTGGGAGCCGTTTTATATATATACAGCTGTATTTCAGTGAATTACAGCTATATATATATGTATATGTGTGTGTGTATATATATATATATATATATATATATATATATATAAGCATACTTGCCAACCTTGAGACCTCAGAATTAGGGAGATATTTAAAAGGCTTGTTGGGCGGGGTGTATATATAAATATGTATATATAATTATATATATAGCTGTAATTCACTGAATTTCAAATATTTCATATATATATATATATATATATATATATACATACTGTATAAGTATATGTGTGTATACTGTATGTGTGAATATATATACACATATATTTATATATACATATATATGTGTGTATATATATATATATACTTATACAGTATGTATATATATAAATGAAATATTTGAAATTCAGTGAATTACAGCTATATATATAATTATATATACATATTTATATATACACCCCGCCCCAGCAAGCCTTTTAAATATCTCCCTAATTCTGAGGTCTCAAGGTTGGCAAGTATGCTTGTATAAACTGTACATTTATACATGTACTACACTTATACTAATTCTATAAACTATATTTACACATGTTGTAGGAGCCATTTACTGTAAGGCATCCTTATTTTTGAGTTGGCATTTACTTTCTTTTGTCACTAGGTGGCGGGCTTTTTAGTTGAGCAGTGCAGTGGGGAAGGGATATATAGGAACACAGGTGAGCCAAACGAGGAAGTACTCAGGTGTGGGAGCACAAACCGTTCTTACCAACAGCAGACAACAGCAGACAGTAACAGGCAGGAAAACATATAACACAATATCACTGCAATTATCCCGGGTATGTTTCATTCACCCTGCAAATTCGTTAATAAATATGCATAAACTGGACTCCCGACTGGACCTCGCTTCATTGCAATGTTTGCTGCTGCGTAGGATCACTCCCTCAAACCTGTTGAGTAATGACAATAAATTTGAACATTTGAAGGTAAAGATTGCCATTACACATCAATTAAGAATGGTGCTCTTCGAGTGAAAAGGACAAGAAGAAGAACACAGAAGGACATCATAAAGCTGCAAGAGGACGAATTGTGCCACGGCCACGCTGCTGCTCATCAGCCAGGGTGATTGGAAACACCTGCCAGCTCTATAGGGTGAGTTGTGTGGAGCTGAAAGCAGCATAAGGGAGAGACTTGGCCAATTATGTCTGGTGGCAAAGATTATGTACAGCCACAAGGTGGCGAAAATGTGGATCCTGAAAGGGAAAATGTACAATATTCTGAAAAGGAAAAAAGAGCCATAAAGTATACTGCCAAAGGCTTGGAAATGAAAGTTGACAATTATCATAAAGCAATAGGAGCGTGTGTTAAAAAGCTGCTAAAATAAGGAACACAATGAAACAACTCATGCATTCAAATGAAAATGATGAAAATGCAAATGCTGTAAGAGGTCACTTGGATGAATTGATTCATTTGTGTGGAGAGGAAAGGGAGAATCATTCCTCATTGATTGCCTTACCATTGCCTGAAGAGGAACTTGATAGAAAAATGACTAGTTTCAAGAAAAGATTAAGATACTAGAAGGTTTCATAAAACTTGTGCATGAATGGTTTTCAGAAGTGAAAAAGCTAACCATACATGACACTGCTCCTGTAGAAGAGGAGTCACAATTGCATCCTTCTCAAACACCTGGCTCAGTTGAAACACAATTCCAAGATGAAATGCATGTTTCACTTGCCCATGATGAACATTTATGTGTTACACTTTCTGATATCGGAGCCCAGGACAGTGCATCGAATGTCTCAATCACACGCAATTCCATAACATCAAGAACCTCTTCTACCTCATCTGCTCGCATTCGAGCCCAGGGCGAAAAGGCTGCTCTCATGTCAGAGGCTGCTGCATTGGAGAAAAAACATCAGATTGAATCACAACAAAGAATTCAACAGGAACAATTCGCAAAACAACAGGAACAACTCAGAATGGAAAAGGAAAAGTTGGAAATGGAAACCAAGCTGGCTGCAGCAAATGCAAGGGAGCAGGTTTTGCAACCATGGGATCTAGGGAAGGATCAAGAGTGTCAAGAATGAGCTCTGAATCACACAAGGGAGCTGCTGCTCCAAAGAAAACAATGCCCCTCTCTGACACACAGGTTGTGAAGCCAAAACAATTCATATATGAAAAGTACACCAACGCTCATTATATGACTCCAAGACAGGCTGCTCTCTCTTTAATGCAAACTGACAATGTATCAAAATCAACTATGCAAATGAAAAATGTGTCGAATACAACTGGGCAAAGTAATCATACTCATGTGAAAAAAGATGATGTTAAAGGTCATACAGTTCACAGTACACCCCCTGTCACAAATGCCATCAAACAAGATCACATTATTGATTTACTAAAAGGACAACAGATTTCAATGCCTTATTAAGCAGAATGTCCATTCCTCTTTACCATCAAGAGACATACCTGTGTTTGATGGAGATCCATTTCAGTATGAAACCTTTATAAGGGCATTTGAAAATGGAATGGAGAAAAAGTGTGACACCTATGACTGTTTGCATTACTTGGAACAATATACTAGAGGGCATCCAAAAGAGCTGGTTCAAAGTTGCCAACATTTGCCTCTGTCCCAGGGCTACCAGAAGGCAAGACAGCTACTCAAAGAACATTTTGGTAATGAATATCATATTGCAACAGCATATATGGAAAAGGCTTTTTCCTGGGGAACAATTAATTTGGAGGATGTAAAAGGTTTAAGAGCATTCTCTTTATTCCTCAGACGTTGTTCCAATGCAATGGGAAGTCTGGCCTATATGGAAGAAATTAATCTTGTTTCTAATATGAGGACCATCATCCTAAAGCTTCCATGCAAGCTCAGAGAGCAGTGGAGGAACAAGGCCTGTGACCTACAGGAGATGCAAGGCCATCGTGTCATTTTCCCAGACCTTGTGAAATTTATTGAAAAACATGTCAAAATACTCTCTGATCCACTGTTTGGTAACATTCAGGACACTAAGCAATCAACTGTCAAGCCGTCATCCGTCCCTAAGCCAAGAGTAAAGTCAAGTCCAAGAAGCAGCTTTGCAACAACATTAATACCCATAGAAACTGTGGAGCCAAATAAAGGAAAAAGGAATGTGATTGTCAAATCTCACAGTTGTCTGTTCTGTAAGAAGAGTGGTCACACACTGGAGTGTTGTCCACAATTCAAGAGGAAGAAGCACAAAGAAAAAATAGACTTCTTTAAGGAAAAAGGAGCCTGTTTTGGCTGTCTGAAAATAGAACATTTAAGTCGAGACTGCAGAAATCGTCTATTATGTGAAATCTGTAAACAACAACATCCACAAATACTCCACATTGAACAGATAGAACAAACTCAAACCAATTCAATTGGAACCAATACTGTTGTCCCACCTCCCAAGCATACTTGTGGTCATATTGGGGCTGTGGATGACCCCTCCATCTACTCCATTGTACCTGTACAAGATAAAAGCAACAAGGGAGACACAGTGCTACAAACACATGCATTTTTGGATCATGGAAGCACCTCCACATTCTGCACAGAAAAACTGATGCAAAGACTGAACATTACAGGACAAAGAAAAACTATCCTTCTCAAAACCATGAATCAAGTGAAACCCGAAACCAGCTACCACATCACTGGACTGGAAATAGCCAGGATAAATACAAATTACTTTATTCAATTGCCAGATGTATTTACACACAAAACCCTGCCAGTTTCACCACACAATATTCCAAAACAGCAGTATTTGAAACATTGGCCATATCTAAACCATATCACATTACCTGAAATTGACTCTGACATCGACCTCCTCATTGGCACGAATGGCTCTAAGGCACTGGAACCCTGGGAGGTGGTCAATAGCCAGGAGGACGGGCCATACACAGTGAGGACCCTATTGGGATGGGTCATTTATGGTCCTTTAAAAGGAGATGACACCAGCAGGCATAATGGCTGCCCTGTTGCTGATGTCAATAGAATATATATTCTAAACCTGGAGGAGTTATTAATCAAACAGTACAACCAAGATATCAGTGAAAGATCCAGTAAGGAAACAGAGGAAATGTCAAGAGAAGAGGAAACGTTTCTTGATATTGTGAGCCAATCTGCAAAGATTACAGATTAACATTACTGTTTAAATTTACCTTTTAAAGAAGAAGATCCCATCATGCCGAACAACCATTGTATTGCAGAGCAACGCATCCAGAGCCTGAAACGCAAGTTCAACCAAAATGAAAAGTTCCATAAAGAATATACATCTTTCCTCACAGATATGATTGACAGTGGGTATGCTGAATTGGTACCAGCAGACCAGCTGAAGAGAAAAGATGTAAGACTCTGGTATATTCCACATCATGGTGTGCCCGATTGTAGCTGAGATAGGCGCCAGCGCCCCCCGCGACCCCGAAAGGGAATAAGCGGTAGAAAATGGATGGATGGATGGATGGTGTGCACCACTCAAAAAGAGTAACATTAAGAGTTGTTTTTGACTGTGGTGCAGTCTTTAAAGGAACATCACTGAACTGTGAACTACTTCAGGGTCCTGATCTTACCAACTCACTTATCGGAGTCCTCATCAGATTCAGACATTAACCGGTTGCCTTGATGGCAGACATTAAAGCCATGCTCCATCAGGTTAAGGTGTCTGATAAGCATGTCGACTACCTGAGATTCTTATGGTGGCCTGACGGTGATATGCTGCAAGATCTGACTGAATATAGGATGAAAGTACATGTATTTGGAGCTGTGTCATCACCAAGTTGTGCAAATTTCGCTTTGAGGAAAACTGCTGAAGACAACCAAGCTCATTTTCCACCTGAGGTGACAGACACAGTACGCCATAACTTTTATGTAGATGACTGTTTACGTTCGATTCCCACAGAACAAGAAGCAGTACAATTAGTAAAAGATCTGACTGCTCTCTGTCAAATGGGTGGGTTTACTCTGTCCAAATGGATCAGCAACAGCCGTGCTGTATTAACATCTATTTCACAAGAGCACAGGGCTAAAGAAATCAAGGAGTTGGATTTGGACAAGGACAATCTACCAATGGAAAGAGCCCTAGGACTACACTGGTGTGTGGAAACTGATGTGTTCAAGTTCACAGTTGTTGTACCAGAAAGACCACACACTAGACGCGGCATTTTATCTGTGGTCAGCTCTGTATACGACCCTTTAGGATTTCTAGGACCATTTACTCTGCCAGCCAAAATGATTATGCAGGAGCTCTGCAAGGAAAAGCTTGAATGGGATGAAACCATACCACACGTTTTCTCTCAACAGTGGACAGGATGGCTAGCAGATCTCAGCAAAATGAAGGAGTTTAAAGTTGACCGGTGCATGAAGCCTACACACTTTGGTCAAATCACACACTCACAGCTGCATCACTTTTCGGATGCCAGTGAGAGTGGCTACGGAACCGTCTCATATCTAAGACTGGAAAACAAAAACAAAGTAGTACATGTTGCATTCATTATAGGAAAATCAAGAGTGGCACCATTTAAAACAAATGACAATTCCCAGAATGGAGCTGGGTGCAGCGGTCCTCGCTGTCGAAGTTGACACAATGCTGTGAAAGGACCTACAGTTAAAACTGGAGGAATCATTTTTCTGGACGGCTAGCACAACCGTGCTTAAATACATAAGCAACGAAACCAAACGCTTTAAAACATTTGTAGCAAACAGTCTCTTTTGTAAGGGATGCTACCGACATATCACAATGGAGATACGTGAGCACAAAGGAAAACCCTGCAGATGCAGCATCAAGAGGGCTGACAGCAGATCGCTTCCTAGGCTACAAAAATTGGAAAAGAGGAACAGATTTTCTCTGGAAAGCAATCCAAGAATAGCCAATCTTGCAAGTTGAATCCAAAATCTCTGTTGATGATCCAGAAATCAAACCTGGCATCACAGCAAATGACATTGTCAAAAGTCAGTTGAACCCAACTATTTCATCCACTACTTCTCATCCTGGATGAGACTGAAGATTGCAATAGCCTGGCTTTTAAAAGTAAAGACCACACTCTTGAAACTGATTAGGAAAAGAAAATAAGTTCAAACTGCTGTGAGTAGTGTTGAAAATGATCATGTCAAATTAAAGAAGAACATTGAAGAGGAGATGCATGTATTTAAAGCCACACTTCATGGACAGTGCTTATCTCCCCAAGATTTAATCCAAGCAGAGAATGCAGTCAACTCATTCAGTCAAAGTGAAAGATTTCAAGGGGAAATTTCTGTTCTACAGACTGAGAAAAATGTCAAAAGAAACAGTTATTTGTACAAATTGGATCCAGTGCTGGAGGATGGACTTCTCAGAGTAGGTGGTCGCCTGAATAGGCTAGCAATGCCTGAAGATATCAAACATCCGATTATTCTCTCTAAGGACCTCCACATATCCACACTACTATTATGCCACATCCATAAACAACTCGGACATGCAGGAAGAGATTACATGCTATCTTGTCTCCGCAAAAAATATTGGATCATCAAAGCCAATTCTGCTGCAAGAAAAGTCATAAAACACTTTATTGTGTGCAAACGACAGAGGAGTAAAGTCAGAGACCAAAAAATGTCAGACTTACCTTTGGAAAGAATTCAACCAGACAAACCTCCATTCACGGATGTAGGAGTGGACTACTTCGGTCTTATTAGACTCAAAAGAGGACGAAGTCTTGTTAAAAGGAGATTCATCTGTCGAAGAGATCAAGTTTCATCTCTGAGATCGGACAATGGTACAAACTTTATAGGAGCGGAAAGAGACTTAAAGAAAGCATTGAACAGCTTGAATCAGGATGAAATCCAGAACGCTATGCTACTGCAAGGTATAAAGTGGATCTTTAATCCCCCTGCAACGTCCCATCATGGTGGTGTATGGGAACGACTAATCCGCATGATACAGAGTGTGTTGCGCTCCGTTCTTCATCAGCAAATACTTGATGATGGATTGCAAACTTTAATGTGTGAGGTTGAAGCAATCTTAAATGACCGACCCATAACCAAATCCCCTGATGAGCCCTTGGACCTGGAAGCGCTGACCCCAAACCATCTTCTTTTGTTAAAAAACAATCCAATATTGCCACCTGGACTCTTTGTAAAGGAGGATCTGTACATCAAACATAGTTGGAAACAAGTACAATACATGACAGATCTCTTTTGGAAACGATGGACAAATGAATACTTACCTTTAATCCAAGAACGTCAGCGATGGACCAGAGTCAAGAGAAGTTTTGCCCCTGGTGACATTGTGGTGGTGGTCGATTCCACTGCCCCACGAGGATCCTGGTTACTGGGGAGGATACTTGAAACTTGCAAAAGGTCTTGTACGCACAGTTCGACAAAAGACCAAAAACAACATACTGGAAAGACCAATAACCAAGAAATGTCTCTTCCAAAAGACTGAAATTGAAGATTAATGAAGATTCAAGATTAATGAACTATAAATGCCAACATGTTTTTATTTTGAAATTATGGAAAAAATAAAAAAAATGAAATGTGAAAAAAGAAAAAAAAACTGAGAAGAAGAATTATGTAAAAGTTAATTTGAATGGCTCTCTTTCAAGTAATTGTTACAGTGTAAACAATAAGGGGCCGGTGTGTAGGAGCCATTTAAGGCATCCCTATTTTTGAGTTGGCATTTACTTTCTTTTGTCACTAGGTGGCGGGCTTTTTAGTTGAGCAGTGCAGTGGGGAAGGGATATATAGGAACACAGGTGAGCCAAACGAGGAAGTACTCAGGTGTGGGAGCACAAACCGTTCTTACCAACAGCAGACAACAGCAGACAGTAACAGGCAGGAAAACATATAACACAATATCACTGCAATTATCCCGGGTATGTTTCATTCACCCTGCAAATTCGTTAATAAATATGCATAAACTGGACTCCCGACTGGACCTCGCTTCATTGCAATGTTTGCTGCTGCGTAGGATCACTCCCTCAAACCTGTTGAGTAATGACAATATATTTGAAGGTGAAGATTGCCATTACATCTTTACATGTACTACATAAACTGTACATTTATACATCTACTAAACAAATACTTGTTTAAACTGTACAGTTACACATGCACTACACTAATACTACAAACCCCGTTTCCATATGAGTTGGGAAATTGTGTTAGATGTAAATATAAACGGAATACAATGATTCGCAAATCCTTTTCAGCCCATATTCAATTGAATGCTCTACAAAGACAAGATATTTGATGTTCAAACTCAGAAACTTTGTATTTTTTTTTGCAAATAATAATTACCTTAAAATTTCATGGCTGCAACACGTGCCAAAGTAGTTGGGAAAGGGCATGTTCATCACTGTGTTACATCACCTTTTCTTTTAACAACAACAACACTCAATAAACGTTTGGGAACTGAGGAAACTAATTGTTGAAGCTTTGAAAGTGGAATTCTTTCCCATTCTTGTTTTATGTAGAGCTTTAGTTGTTCAACAGTTCGGCGTCTCCACTGTCGTATTTTACGCTTCATAATGCACCACACATTTTCGATGGGAGACAGGTCTGGACTGCAGGCGGGCCAGGAAAGTACCCGCAGTCTTTTACAACGAAACCACGCTGTTGTAACACGTGGCTTGGCATTGTCTTGCTGAAATAAGCAGGGGCGTCCATGATGATGTTGCTTGGATGACAACATATGTTGCACCAAAACCTGTATGGACCATTCAGCATTAATAGTGCCTTCACAGATGTGTAAGTTACCCATGCCGTGGGCACTAATACAGCCCCATACCATCACAGATGCTGGCTTTTGAACTTCGCGCCTAAAGCAATCTGGATGGTTATTTTCCTCTTTGTTTCGAAGGACACCACGTCCACACTTTCCAAATATATTTTGAAAAATGTGGACTCGTCAGACCACACAACACTTTTCCACTTTGCATCAGTCCATCTTAGATGAGCTCGGGTCCAGCAAAGCCAGCGACGTTCCTCGGTGTTGTTGATGAATGGGTTTTGCTTTGCATAGTAGAGTTTTAACTTGAATTTACAGATGTAGCAACCGACTGTAGTTACTGACAGTGGTTTTATGAAGTTTTCCTGAGACCATGTGGTGACATCCTTTACACACTGATGTCTGTTTTTGATGCAGTACCGCCTGAGGGATCAACGGTCTGTAATATCATCGCTTACGTGCAGTGATTTCTCCAGATTCTCTGAACCTTTTGATGATTTTACGGACCGTTGATGGAAAATCCCAAAATTCCTTGCAATAGCTCGTTGAGAAATGTTGTTCTAAAACTGTTCGACAATTTGCTTACAAAGTGGTGACCCTCGCCCCATCCTTGTTTGTGAATTACTTAGCATTTCATGGAAGCTGCTTTTATACCCAATCATGGCACCCACTAGTTCCCAATTAGCCTGCACACCTGCGGGATGTTCCAAATAAGTGTTTGATGAGAATTTCTCAACTTCATCAGTATTTATTGCCAACTTTCCCAACTTCTTTGTCACGTGTTGCTGGCATCAAATTCTAAAGTTAATGATTATTTGCAAAAATAAACAAATGTTTATTAGTTTGAACATCAAATATGTTGTCTTTGTAGCATATTCAATTAAATATGGGTTGAAAATGTTTTGCAAATCATTGTATTCCGTTTATATTTACATCCAACACAATTTCCCCACTCAAATGGAAACGGGGTTTGTACTTGCTAAGCAGAAGTAAGTTTTAATTTTAAAGGTGGGTGATACTCATTTAATATGAGACAGACACTTTGTACTCGAAAGGTCATCATCATTGAATAATTGTCACTTGTGCAAAATACCGACAAAAAACAATGTGACAAAAATATGAATATACATGTGTAAATAGTCATAACAAAGGATATTGCCAAAACGTTAAAGTTTTCCTATAACATTGTGACTTTTGTCAAGTAAAATTACGACTATTTTCAGAAAATTGCCAAATTGTTAAGCTTTTCTTGTAAAATGTGTGAAACCTTTTAGTTGTAAAAATAAAATAAAGTCACAAATGTCTCTTTTCATTCACCCTGTAGATCAGTTCGGGACAAGGTCAAATACAGCTCTACTTAAAATTCAAATCTGGATTAGATTATAACACATACTTGCCAACCCTCCCGGATTTTCCGGTAGACTCCCGAAATTCAGCGCCTCCCCTGAAAACCTCCCGGGACAAATTTTCTCCCGAAATTCAGGCCGAGATGGAGGCCATGCCCCCTCCAGCTCAATGCGGACCTGAGTGAGGACAGCCTGTTTTCACGTCTGCTTTCCCACAATATACGTAAACGTGTGTGCCCAATGGCGTTATAACTGTAGAATGATCGAGGGTGAGTTCTTGGTTTCTTATGTGGGTTTATTGTTTGGCAGTTTCATTAACGTCCTCCCAGCGCGGTAACACACAACAGCAGTCACGTTTTTGTCTACAGTAAAGCAGTTCATCTGCCGCAAACCGCAATGTTGTGACACTCTTAAACAGGACAGTACTGCCATCTACTGTACATGCATTTGGTTAGAAAAATAGTGACAGAGAATAGAACAAGGATGGACAATTCAACCCTTAACTCAGTAATGAGTAGATGAGTTTTATGTGTGTGTTTATGTGTAAATAAATGAACACTGAAATTCAAGTATTTATTTTATTTATGTATATGAAATACTTGACTTGGTGAATTGTAGCTGTAAATATACTCCTCCCCTCTTAACCACGCCCCCCACCCCCCGCCTCCCGAAATCGAAGGTCTCAAGGTTGGAAAGTATGTTATAACACAGACTCTGAAGATGAAAAAAACACCATTTGTGATTTGTGAAACCTTTATTCTTTGCAATTTTGATAGAAATATTGCCTTGTCAACAATTAAAAACAATTCAGTTTTTTTCCGTTATTTTGCACTACAGTAGTGGCAAAATTATTCAATGTTTCTGACAGTTCAAGTAAAAAGTCTGTTATCAACTATCAGTATCATCCACTATTCAAATACGTGAAAGCTCAAATACTGTAAACTCTAATTGGTGTTTGGCGCTAACACGTGGTGAGTATAGTTAAGGAATGTTAAGTCACACAAAAATCTTTTCTACAGGTATAGATCAGAATGTCATGTGAAAATTGTTTTGCTATAATAATAATTCCATATTCAGAGATATTGATTCATTCTGCACTGGAGATATGTTACAAATATGTATCAAATTCATAATGATAGATTAATCAGCATAAACATGCTTGCACACACTATGGTCATGTGACAAGCCTTATCCATGAATCAATGATTTGATGAATGAATGTGTAAATAAATGGATAGATGTGTGAATGAAAGAATGAATAGTATTGAATGTGTGAATGAAAGTTTGTATGAATGGATGTTTGAAGGAAAGCATGAATGAATGAATTGATGAATGAATGGATGTGTCATTAAACGTATGGATGAATGTGTGAATGAACTGTATGAATGAAAGTGAAGGAATGGATGAATGAATGTGTATGTGAATGGCTGGATGAATTAATGGATGGATGTGTGAATTAATGAATGTGTCTGAATGAATGTTGAAATGAATGAATGAATGAATAACATTTTGTTTGATCACATGCACATTAGCATTAGCCGCTGACGTAGCTAACATTGATCGGTGCGTGCAGGACGACTCTCCTCTTGATGTGTTTCCTGTGGATCATTACCAGAACTTGAGTCACATTTTGTGGATCCTGGAGGAGCATCTGCAGACCAGTGAGGTGGCGGTGCCAGAGGAGGACTGGTCTGAGTGGGTGGACCGCCTCCTTCACTTGGAACAACGAATGTTTGCTCTTTCTGAGGAGTTTCCTCTGTTTGCCATCATAGTGTGGAGGATTGTGGCGCTCCTGAAGTGAGTGTTTTTATTTTACATTCATGTCAGAAGCAAACAAATACAAACAAATATCTTCATCTCATAATGTTTTAATTATGTGATTGTGCTCTTTATACTTTTTGTCATGTTCATCTGAAAACAACATTTTAACAAACAACTTTTTTTTTTTCATATTAGTCTTAGCTATCAGTCGACAATGAAATTTAGGAAAGAAGTTCTTTCATTTTGCAACGTTTGTTTGCTGAATTGCTTGTATTCCGTCACGTGACTTCTTCCCGGAAGTGAAAACCAGAGGTGGTCAACCATTCAAGATGGCTGTTGTACACCAAGTACAAAAGAGGCTTAAATCTTCCTGCAAAAAGCAGATACGAGCAAAAAAAATCTAACTATGCAATGGAATAGATCCCTATACTTTTATCAAAAAAAGATTTGTTGAGTGATATTAAGGATTGTACGTCGGTCGCGTTCCCAGACACATCAAACTTTTGTACTCCCTAAATCATTCTAAACGAAAAAACAGATAACTTAGAAAAGCATGGAGGTCTACAACTTTTGTGTGTTGTTTGGTCAAGGAAATTGGTATCAAGACTCTCAGATTAATAGGCACCGTTTTTGCTCGGGTAATGTTGCATTTCATGATTTAACTTCACCTCTACAGTCATGTCTATTGCCTAATTGTTGCTTGCGCGCATCGTTTACAAGTCGCGTGTGCCCCGTCTTTACCAAAATATAACCATTAATGTCAACATTGTGTATGGGCTGAAAGCATCTTTTTTTAGGATTGTAGCCTTTGTTTTACCCTTATAGGTTTTGCCCACATTTGCTTTCTTTTATTTAGACTTTGTAGCAAAAATGTGTCTTAAGAAATACAAATAATATCAAGATAATACTTAAATGGGGAAACAACAAACACCAAAAGTATATCAAACAAACCTTTAACGAAGTTATCACTGCAAACTCGTGCATTCTTCGACTGCTCCTTTAGACTGGAGAGCGTGCTACTTTTCTCATGTTTTCGTAAAATGTTGCACCTTTGCGCCTTTGTGATCTCTCGAGGAACTCTGATGAAACATTTATCCTTTTCGCGATTTGAACGATGTGTACAACCAAAATCAACGCAAGCCTAAGACATTTTTCTCAGAGAAAGGCAAAAGGTTGCCTAGTACCCATTGTGAACAGACGCTGGCTTGACAATCAATGAGCCGGACATTTAATTGAATTGTTACTTCTTTCAACAACAAACAATTATTGATCACGTCATCTTAAATGTTCTCCAGAAACGTTTTTGTTATTGACCTTTATGGCATTAAAGAGGAAATGCAGACGGCACAAGAAGTCTGCACAATGTGGTAAACCAAAACCCACTGTAGCATCCAATTCAGTTGTAAAAATGGCACAAAAGAAGTTCCTGGAACCAAAATTGTCCCTAAATCATGTTATGAATCAAAAGGGGATTTAGGAAAGCCATTCACTGTACGTCAAGGGTGAAAAAGCATCCAGAGGAGGTGGTTTGCAACACCAGCGACTATCTCCCGCAGACAACATTGTCCTTTCAACCATTCCTAAAAAGACTAGAATTTAGCCTCCAACAAATAACACATTTCTGGTTCCAGGTGCACCTTTAGGTTTTGCCGCACCTTACCACAATGTTAACGAGAAGGGTTGCTCATTTGCATCTCAACAGTTGTTTTTTTCCTACTACATTAGGGCGGAACTATCCTTGCCTGAGCATGCTCTTATTTTGTTGGAGGAGAAATAGTTAGGACTTTGGCACCAGCATCTAGATTACATCTGACGCGATCCAAGTCTATGAACATGAACTAATGAAGCCCTTTGGATGAGGCGAAAAGGTCTTCAAGACAAACTGAACTGTCCAGTTGGGATCGATTGATCAGCTGTTTTCCTTCAAATAGTTACCATGGCAACGTCCTTCAACACTGAGGGGGAAACATGAACTCTTTGCTGTCATTGTTGATGCTGGTCAACATGGTCCAGTTCAGGAAAGAGCTCCAGCAGGGTGATGTCCAGCAGGACGTAGGACATCTGAGCACGCAAAAAAAACAACAACCAATCATTACAAGACAAGTTCATTAATCAATCAATCATCTTTGCACCTGTTTATTGAGTAGTGGCTGCTGCAGACCCTCAAAGAGAAGCTGGACACCGTCATGTTTGTTTTCCTCACCAACCCACTTTCCAACTACATCTGTTTACATGCGCGCGCACACACACACACACACGTTGTAAAGTGAGTCCTCCCAGTGTCAAGGTGCTGAAGACTCACCAGGTAGGTAGTCCATCATCTGCTCAAAGGTCTGCTGAGCTCTGGCTTGCTTGTCCAGGATGCTTCGCTCCTCACTGCTCTCACAGAAGATGGCGTCTGGCGGTAGACGTGGCATTTAGAGCATGGCGCTTTCTAAGGATGAGGACGGGGATCTGACCTCGTAGCTGCGTGATGAGTGAGACCATGCGGTGCTCCTGCAGGATGTGGTCCAGCTTGGACCGCATGTACTGCTCAATGTAGGCCTCGAAAGTGTTCTTCATGAGGATCCTGCCAGCTGACAGCAAGTGGTGAAGCCATGGCGGCATTCGGAACAACAGTCGACCTTGGTAGTGAAAAGGTTAAAATGTTAGTGCGTCTGGCGTGTGCGTCCACTGATAGGAAGCGCGGTGTCTTACCGATGTGCAACATGTAGTCATACATGCCATCAATGCTGACCGCCTCCAGGAAGCAGTTGTACTGGTGCTGCCTCTCGGCGCCTGCTGCCATGTTGCCGTTGTTCCTGTAGAGCTTGTTGTTGAGCTGCATGTAAAACATGATCAATACCATGCTAAGGCATGGACAAATGGGAGACGCTGACGTCTTACCCGCTTGCTGGTGTCGGCACCAGGACTGAAGACGGTCAGCTCAGGATGACTGGGTTTAGCTTTAGGAGACTCGCATGAGTTGAAGAAGGACTGAAGGAAGGCATCCAAGTTCTGACCTTTCTGGAAAACACCAAAGCTAAATGCTACCATGACTTGTATATGACTTTAATAAATGGATGTACAGTCGAGCGCCCAAGGACAATTCCCAATAAGCCCGGCGCAGCGCGGCAGAACGCGAGGGCAGGCCCGGGCCAACACCCGACATGCCAATCAACATGGCGACAAACAAAAACCAAGCCGGCAAGTCCGCCAGCTGTAATAACTGCCATGCGCATGCGTCGCCAAAGACCACAATAGCACCCACCCCCCTGCACCAGCCTCAGCAGGCACATGCAACACCACCAAACGGCAGCAATGACAACAGCTGCCGGAAAACACCTGACCGCCAGCACCATCGCACCAAATCAAAACAACCAAAAAACCGCGACCAGAAATCACAAGCCGACAACAATGGAGACCAACCAGCACTAGCCTGCTAGCCAGCCCAAACGCCTACGTGAAAACAGGGGACGGCAACACCACCGCCCAACGAAGGAACGCCACGCCCCAAACCAAACGTGCAAAAACACATCACCCCCTCCAAACAACCAACCCACAGCACCCACACCAAACAAAAAGGTTCAACTGCTCCCGCACCAAGCCATGGCTAGAAACCCCACAGCACCAAGCCAAAACAGACGAACATGAACCCTGCCCAACAGGAAGCAAACCTGCTACACAAACTTGAAGCGAAATAACTGACCATCCTATCCACATCGATCAAAAAACCCTCAAAACGTCACAAACCAAAACGGAAGACAAACTCATCCAAACACACAAATAAAAATACCATGACACCTGAGAATCCAGAACAACACCCGATGTCCCTTACACCAAGAGACCACACCGCGCAGCTACTCAACCAAGTCACGGAACAAAAAAACAAAAAACACAGCCTTGCCAAAAGACTCCAACAAAGCTGCACTTTTCCTACTGTCTTGGCAGAGAAACCACCAAACCCCGCCCGTCCCATCTCCATCCGCGCCCAAACATGTCTATCCTCCATCACTTCAATACGCAAACGCTATAGAAGGTTCCCGAACATATGCGAACAGCCGTCCTATTCCTGGCCCACGCAACGCCACTCGAGTCTGCCCCCCCGCCGAACACAGCCAGCGTCCGTCCACCTGCCCTTCACTCTGTGGACTCCACGTCGACAATTCGGCAAAAAAACTGCACAAACTCCACGCTCAACGCAAACACAGCATCCCAGCTGACCAGACAGCAATGCAATCACATAAGTTTAGACCGCGGAGCGACACCAATACATCGTGCCCATATGCCAGCATCCAAGCCAACCAGCAAGTCAATGCCAGTCAACCCTCACAATTCCATTGCCGTGGAACCATCAACCACGGCCCCCCGATCACTTCAATTCAACACAGTAACGGTAAAGTAGCTTCAGCGGCCACCACCATCACCGCCCATCTCAATACAAACACTACTGCAGCCGCCAAAACCAACGTAAAGAGAAAACGACACCGCAATCAAAACGCGCACACACAGCGACTACAGAAGCCTCCAAACCCTTTGAGCCCAACCTCTTCCATTGTTTAGCCAATCAACCCATCAAACATCGGCCCATGCCCGCCAAACACCCCAACGCGCCATAGACCACACCTCCACAAAGCCGCCGACTGCCCCATAATTCATGGTGATGATGAGGTTTGAGTTGGGCCCCCAAGTAACTAGGATGCTAACATGCTAAATGACATGACTGCAAGCAAACACCCTCTACTGTTCATAAGAAGAAGTGATGGAAAAACACTGACCTCTTTCATCAACTTTCCAGGAACAGACTTGAAGATCTTTCCTGCAGGACCAATAATTAGTTGAGAAGACATGAGATTAGGATGAAGACAAAGATGATGATGGTACCCAAGTTAACGTCAGGGAGCATCCTGTCCACAAACTGAGACTCTATGCTATAAGGAGACAGGAAGTCTGCCAGCAGTTGACTGTTGCTGAGCTCTGGATGCTGCAGGAGTCTCTGCACGCACGCACACAAAAACACACACAAAGATCAATTCCCATCCTTGGTGCTCTTTGGTGTAGATGAAATACCTGTAAATACTCCTCAAACTCTTCCCTCTTGGAGGCCAGGAACTCGTGGTTCTTGGGTCCCAGGATGCGTTTGGCAGGAAGCTGCGCATCCACAAAGGCCCCTGCAATCATCACGTCTTCGAGTTTGAGGACAGTGACGGCAAGAAAGGAAGCAAAGGTGCAAGTGTTACCGTGAAACTCTGTGAGCTTGGACTCCAGCACGTAGAACTCCAAATATCTTCTGTTGACCACCCACCTCTCTGCATCATGACTCACTGCAAAAAGGTCCATCAGGATGACAACATTCAGCAAAGGAGTCTTGGCATGGCTTACCTTTGATCCTGTCGTTGCGCTCCACATCGATGCAGAAGACAGGAATCCTCTCCTTCTTGGCCTCGTCCTCATAGAAGTCAATGTATGGGATGGTGATGGTCCAGGCAGAAAGGTTCCTTAAGCTTCCTGTTGTGCATGCTGGCTCAGCAGGCGAGTCGTCCTCTGTTACTACCGTGGCCTCTTCCACCTGTGTAGGACCAGGCGCGTCACATGACTGGCCGACCAGGGGCAGGCAACATTGAAGAGGACACTCACCAAGTCGTCATCGCCGTCGGCCATGGAACTGAGCGGCAAGATGGCACCCTCCATGGTGGTGCTCCTGAACACGCCCTTGATTCTGCTGCCAATCCTGCTGATGCCAAACGACTCCCCCCGCTTGGAGGCGTTTCTGTAAGCATTCCAGTTTGCCAAAGTCACATGGTACACAGCGCTCTCAGCAGGACCACTCCGGCACTGATTGATTGACAAACCTGCTAACTCGTGAACTCCTTGCAGGTGACTCAGTGCCTTTCAGCAGGTTTCTGAAGTACTGACGCACACACGCACAATGTTGGACAGGCACGGTCAGGAGGCGTAGTGTGTGCAGCTGTCTTACCTCATCGCTCTGACAGAACATGCGCGTGAAGACGTTTTCCAGAAGAGACAGGACGTGTTCGTTGGCCTCAAATAGACAGCGCATGGTCTGCAGCTTGACCACGGCGTAGTATGGACCTTCAGCCACTGTTTAGGAGGTCAAGTGACCACAGCTTACAAGGTTTTACTAAAAACGAAGCATCTGGAGATGATGATGAAATGACGCCTAACCGTTCCTTATCTCGTTCACGATGACGTTGTCCAAGTTGATCTTGTCCACGCTCTCGTCCAGGCAGTACGTCTCATAGATGTGCACCACCTCGCCATGTAGACGCTGCAGCTCCGAGTTGCACAAGTCGGGACTCAAGATTTTGTCGTTCAGCTCCTCTGGTGGAATGTCACGGCAATCATTTGTGTCCTCTTGTGTTGGCAGTTATGGAGGTTGGAAGCGAACATTCAACAAGGACTTTTGTTGCCAGCTCATCGTAAACGTACAAGCTAAATATATTAAACCCTTCTTACTCTTACGATCATCACAATGTCCACACAGCTTTTGCCTGTCCTTGCTGGAATTGTAGACGTCCATCAGTCTTCTTCATCAACGCTTCCATGAAACTACATGACAAGAATTTGGACTAACTTGTGGAGAATTCAATGGCAGGACATGCAGCCTGTTAAAAACACCCCACCATCAGTAGGAGGGGATATTCCATGCAAAGTTTGGCTCACGCGTAAACTGGAACACAAGTGGCATGGGGTGTTCCAACCTCAACCTGAAAGACTTCAAGACTTGCGACCCGACTGGCCAGACTAAAACATGACGATCATTATTTTTGACTAAGTGCGTCATTTATAAACATTATATACTTTTACATTTTTTAGACACAGGAACCAGCTATGCCCGATGATGTCACCACGAAATAAAGCTCATAATCCTAAAAAAAACACATATTTCATGATTATGAATATATATGGTATATTTATTTGTTAGAGCCTAAATATGAAACTTTAGTGCTGTATCCATGTATTTATATTGTCCATGTAGTGGGTCATTGAAGAATTGTTTACTTTGATCATTTTAATTGAATGATAAAAATATATAAATATATCAGGATAACAGTGCCACAGTAAAAAGTATTTTTTAGGACTTAAAACAACTACTTTTTTTTCAATGCATTTAGAATTCTGGAGTTTATAACACTTTGAAGTGCAAATGTTTAAATATCACGCAACATGTATTAAGAATATTATATTATCACTACTCAAATATCTATATAAGATCAACAATTGTTCTCAAGAGCCTTAAAAATATTGCACCTGATGACTACTAGTGTTATGCAACACAATGTCAGTTATGCCTTACTTGACAGAATAAATACATATATATAAAATAAATACATTATCATACGTGATTTGGACAAAGCAACAGTTCTCTGTCAACATGGAGCTGACACTACGATTGGTCTAATATTGACATTCATATAGTTTTTATTAAATATGACATTACTTAGCTCTTTTAAAAATGTTATATTGCTTAATGTAATAAACATCCATCCATCCATCCATCATCTTCCGCTTATCCGAGGTCGGGTCGCGGGGGCAACAGTCTAAGCAGGGAAACCCAGACTTCCCTCTCCCCAGCCACTTCGTCTAGCTCTTCCCGGGGGATCCCGAGGCGTTCCCAGGCCAGCTGGGAGACATAGTCTTCCCAACGTGTCCTGGGTCTTCCCCGTGGCCTCCTTACCGGTTGGACGTGCCCTAAACACCTCCCTAGGGAGGCGTTCGGGTGGCATCCTGACCAGATGCCCGAACCACCTCATCTGGCTCCTCTCGATGTGAAGGAGCAGCGGCTTTACTTTGAGTTCCTCCCGGATGGCAGAGCTTCTCACCCTATCTCTAAGGGAGAGCCCCGCCACACGGCGGAGGAAACTCATTTCGGCCGCTTGTACCCGTGATCTTATCCTTTCGGTCATGACCATAGGTGAGGATGGGAACGTAGATCGACCGGTAAATTGAGAGCTTTGCCTTCCGGCTCAGCTCCTTCTTCACCACAACGGACCGGTACAACGTCCGCATTACTGAAGACGCCGCACCGATCCGCCTGTCGATCTCACGATCCACTCTTCCCTCACTCGTGAACAAGACTCCTAGGTACTTGAACTCCTCCACTTGGGGCAGGGTCTCCTTCCCAACCCGGAGATGGCACTCCACCCTTTTCCGGGCGAGAACCATGGACTCGGACTTGGAGGTGCTGATTCTCATTCCGGTCGCTTCACACTCGGCTGCGAACCGATCCAGCGAGAGCTGAAGATCCCGGTCAGATGAAGCCATCAGGACCACATCATCTGCAAAAAGCAGAGACCTAATCCTGCGGTTACCAAACCGGAAACCCTCAACGCCTTGACTGCGCCTAGAAATTCTGTCCATAAAAGTTATGAACAGAATGGGTGACAAAGGACAGCCTTGGCGGAGTCCAACCCTCACTGGAAACGTGTTCGACTTACTGCCGGCAATGCGGACCAAGCTCTGGCACTGATCGTACAGGGAACGGACCGCCACAATAAGACAGTCCGATACCCCATACTCTCTGAGCACTCCCCACAGGACTTCCCGAGGGACACGGTCGAATGCCTTCTCCAAGTCCACAAAGCACATGTAGACTGGTTGGGCAAACTCCCATGCACCCTCAAGAACCCTGCCGAGAGTATAGAGCTGGTCCACAGTTCCACGACCAGGACGAAAACCACACTGTTCCTCCTGAATCCGAGGTTCGACTATCCGACGTAGCCTCCTCTCCAGTACACCTGAATAAACCTTACCGGGAAGGCTGAGGAGTGTGATCCCACGATAGTTGGAACACACCCTCCGGTCCCCCTTCTTAAAGAGAGGAACCACCACCCCGGTCTGCCAATCCAGAGGTACCGCCCCCGATGTCCACGCGATGCTGCAAAGTCTTGTCAACCAAGACAGCCCCACAGCATCCAGAGCCTTAAGGAACTCCGGGCGGATCTCGTCCACCCCTGGGGCCTTGCCACCGAGGAGCTTTTTAACTACCTCAGCGACCTCAGCCCCAGAAATAGGAGAGTCCACCACAGATTCCCCAGGCACTGCTTCCTCATAGGAAGACGTGTTGGTGGGATTGAGGAGGTCTTCGAAGTATTCCTTCCACCTATCCATAACATCCGCAGTCGAGGTCAGCAGAACACCATCCGCACCATACACGGTGTTGATAGTGCACTGCTTCCCCTTCCTGAGGCGGCGGACGGTGGTCCAGAATCGCTTCGAAGCCGTCCGGAAGTCGTTTTCCATGGCTTCCCCGAACTCTTCCCATGTCCGAGTTTTTGCCTCCGCGACCGCTGAAGCTGCACACCGCTTGGCCTGTCGGTACCTGTCCACTGCCTCCGGAGTCCTATGAGCCAAAAGGACCCGATAGGACTCCTTCTTCAGTTTGACGGCATCCCTCACCGCTGGTGTCCACCAAGGGGTTTTAGGATTGCCGCCCCGACAGGCACCAACTACCTTGCGGCCACAGCTCCGATCTGCCGCCTCGACAATAGAGGTGCGGAACATGGTCCACTCGGACTCAATGTCCAGCACCTCCCTCGTGACATGTTCAAAGTTCTTCCGGAGGTGGGAATTGAAACTTTGTCTGACAGGAGACTCTGCCAGACGTTCCCAGCAGACCCTCACAATGCGTTTGGGCCTCCCAGGTCTGTCCGGCATCCTCCCCCACCATCGCAGCCAACTCACCACCAGGTGGTGATCGGTGGAAAGCTCCGCCCCTCTCTTCACCCGAGTGTCCATAACATGAGGCCGCAAATCCGATGACACAACTACAAAGTCGATCATGGAACTGCGGCCTAGGGTGTCCTGGTGCCAAGTGCACATATGGACACCCTTATGTTTGAACATGGTGTTTGTTATGGACAAACTGTGACGAGCACAAAAGTCCAATAACAAAACACCACTCGGGTTCAGATCCGGGCGGCCATTCTTCCCAATCACGCCTCTCCAGGTTTCACTGTCGTTGCCAACGTGAGCGTTGAAGTCTCCCAGTAGGACAAGGGAATCACCCGGGGGAGCACTTTCCAGTACTCCCTCGAGCGTTCCCAAAAAGGGTGGGTACTCTGAACTGCTGTTTGGTGCATAAGCACAAACAACAGTCAGGACCCGTCCCCCCACCCGAAGGCGGAGGGAGGCTACCCTTTCGTCCACTGGGTTGAACTCCAACGTACAGGCTTTGAGCCGGGGGGAAACAAGAATTGCCACCCCAGCCCGTCGCCTCTCACTGCCGGCAACCCCAGAGTGGAAGAGGGTCCAATCCCTCTCGAGAGAAGTGGTTCCAGAGCCCTTGCTGTGCGTCGAAGTGAGTCCGACTATATCCAGCCGGAATTTCTTTACTTCGCGCACTAGCTCAGGCTCTTTCCCCCCCAGTGACGTGACGTTCCACGTCCCAAGAGCTAGCTTCTGTAGCCGAGGATCGGACCGCCAAGTGCCCTGCCTTCGGCTGTCGCCCAGCTCACAATGCACCCGACCTCTATGGCCCCTGCTATGGGTGGTGAGCCCATTGGAGGGGTGACCCACGTTGCCTCTTCGGGCTGTGCCCGGCCGGGTCCCATGGGAACAGGCCCGGCCACCAGGCGCTCGCCATCGTGCCCCACCTCCGGGCCTGGCTCCAGAGGGGGGCCCCGGTGACCCGCGTCCGGGCGAGGGAAATCTGGGTCCATGATGTTTCTTCTTCATAAAGGTCTTCGAGCTGCTCTTTGTCTGATCCCTCACCGAGAACCTGTTTGCCTTGGGAGACCCTACCAGGGGGCTTTATGCCCCCGGACAACATAGCTCCTAGGATCATTGGGACACGCAAACTCCTCTACCACGATAAGGTTGCAGCTCAGAGAGGAGGTAATAAACACCAATATGAAAATATTGCCTTTTATTGACGGTCCAACACTAAATCCTTTAACTCATCAGCATATTCATGATCTAATTAGCATGACCATTTATGGATGATTGTGAGAAGACCAAAATTCACTGCAGGTTTGATTCAAATGAAGAGAAGTCGTAGGAGGAGGAGAAAAAGAAGATGATGTAGGCTCTCACCTACGGCCAAGCAGAACTGCAACACGTGCACGGCGCTCTCCTGCTTCAGAAAGTTCATGAAACGAAAGAGAAGGTCTTGCTGCTCCCTGATCTCCTTCAGCTCCAACTTGAGAACCTGCTGGATGGACATGCTAGTCTTCAGCTTGCAATGCTCGTGTGTGCCAAGCAGTGTTGGGACTAATGCGTTACAAAGTAACACGTTACTGTAACGCCGTTATTTGACGGTAACTAGTAGTCTAATGCGTTATTTTTTATATTCAGTAACTGAGTTACTGTTACTACATGATGCATCACTGCGTTATTTTAAGTTATTTTTTATGTAGTATTGGCTAGAAACAGAAGATCTGAGTGTGTTTTATTGGAGAGTTGCAGTGTCGTCCTTCTGAATCTTCTTGTGTCACAACGGGGAGAAGAGAAGAAGTGCGCTGTGTGTGTGTGTGGGTGTGGGGAGGGGGGGAGAAACACTAACAAAACATCATTGCGGGGCCGCAGTCGAGTTTCTTAACATGCATACTTGCCAACCTTGAGACCTCCGATTTCGGGAAGTGGGGGTGGGGGGCGTGGTGTGGGGCGGGGCGTGGTTAAGAGGGGAGGAGTATATTTACAGCTGTGTGCGCGCAGTTGTGCACTGCACTCTCTAAAAGCGTAGATGTTATTGTCACATATGCATGATTGATTGATTGATTGAAACTGTTATTAGTAGATTGCACAGTACAGTACATAATCCGTACAATTGACCACTAAATGTTAACACCCAAATTAGTTTTTCAACTTGTTTAAGTCGGGGTCCACGTTAATCATTTCATGGTACAAATATATACTATCAGCATAATACAGTCATCACACAAGTTAACCATCATAGTATATACAATTAGTTATTTACAATCCAGGGGTTGGGATGAGGAGTTTTGGTTGATATCAGTACTTCAGTCATCAACTATTGCATCAACAGAGAAATGGACATTGAAACAGTGTAGGTCTTACTTAGTAGGATATGTACAGCGGGCAGAGAACGTAGTGAGTTCAGATAGCATAACAACAAGTATATACATTAGAAATATATTCGATTATTTACATTAGGTTATTTACAATCCGGGGAGGAGGGTTGAAGTTGCCTGGAGGTGTTGCATAGAGGTGTTGTGGTGCATGTACAGTAGATGGCAGTATTGTCCTGTTTAAGAGTGTCACAACATTGCTGTTTACGGCAGACGAATGGCTTTACGGTAGACGAAAACGTGACTGCTGTTGTTGTGTGTTGTTATCGCGCTGGGAGCACGTTAATGAAACTGCCTAACAATAAACCCACATAAGAAACCAAGAACTCGCCCTCAAACATTCTACAGCTATAAAGTCATTGGGCAGGCATGCTATTTATATTGTGGAAAAGCGGACATGAAAACAGGCTGTTGACACGTCACTCAGGTCCGCATGGAGCTGGAGGGGGCGTGGCCTCCAGCTCCGCCTGAATTTCGGGAGAAAATTTTTCCCGGGAAGGTTTCGGGAGAGGCGCTGAATTTCGGGAGTCTCACGGAAAATCCGGGAGGGTTGGCAAGTATGTTAACATGGAGATAATCCCACTACTTTTCTTTTGTCGAGCACAAAGAAAAGAACATTTTGATTAAATGTAAGTTGTGTCTTGGATCAAAGATCCCATCTACAGGCCAAAACAGCAATTCAAATCTGCTGAAACAGCTACAAAAGCAACATGTTCGACAAAGCCAGTAAAGAGAGACACAGACTCTGATGCCACTTCACCTCCACCTAAAGATTTTAACAGAGGCACTGCTAGCCAGGACAACGTTGATAGAGCGTATGTGCTAGAAGACATGCAGGCTATTTCTACAGTGGAGTCACCCGCTTTCAGGCAGTTAATTAGCATGATACTGGCGTGAAAACAGCAAATGGCACAGAGAACATTTTCATGTACCTGGACAGTGAGGACATAAACATAAAAAGCGAGCTAAAGAAGACACTCCAAACTCAAACTCTGCCGCTGCTCATCATTCAGCACTGAAGGTACACACACACTGTCAATTATCTCATATACTGTTGCTCTTTCATTCTAGACTTCTAGAGTGTTTGATTATCACATCACTCTAAATGTATAGACTATAAAGTTCACAATCATAAAGAGGGATCCTAGTGGGCCAGGACAACCTTTCCTTATCTCTAAACTAAAACTGGGGAAATGCGTAGTGTTCTGGGCTTCAGTACAGTGTTGATCTCCCGAAGACATGATTTTATTTCACAATTCCTTGAGAGAAAAAAACGGCTGGTTAGTTGTGTATGTCATTTGTCCCTTCTTTGGGTGAAGCCAGGTTTACAGCTATGTGGTTATTATGCGGTTTGTTACTTATGTATGTTATGTTGCAGCTATTTAAAATAGTTTTCTCAATTTGTTCTATGTAGACCATATTGCTTAGCAAAGTTCAGTGAGGCAAATACATGTCAAGTTGATCAACAGATTGTATTATTCTACAGTGCAATAACAGTACTGAAATGAAGGCTAAAAAGGAATTAACGGAGCTTTAAAAAAAGGGGAAAAAATAAGTAACTAAATAGTTACTTTTCACACTTTTTGGTGTAAGTAACTGAGTTAGTAACCGAGTTACTTTTGAAATAAAGTAACTAGTAACTGTAACTAGTTACTGGTTTTCAGTAACTAACCAAACACTCATGCCAATTGAGAAGCTCATGTGAGAGCTGAGGACTGACCGTGGATTTCTTGTGGCTGCAGTCTGTGTATTTGTTAAGGAAAGGAACCAGAGCTGATGGAGCTTCTGAGGCAGCGTCTGTCTACACAACAAGCACACAGATTCAACTTAAAGACAAATGTGAAGACACTTCTGTGACTTACTGGCGTGTTGTCGATAAATTTCAGCACCATTAAGTTAACCGTGTCCTGCAAAGAAGTGAGAGCACAATGCAGTCAAAAAAGAGCAATTTGCAACAGCACAGTCTGACTCACCGGATCAGCTATTAAGTCCATGGTGGGTAGAAGGACAGAGCCGGCCATCACCTCCCTCAGCAGCAGCGCCAGAGACCTGGCGGGAGAAGACACTCAACAACCGGAACTTCCTCAAATTGAGGCGTGAGCCTACCTGCACTCTGTTGCTTTTGGAGGCATCAGGTACGGGAAGAGCATCTCGCTCAGCTTCCTGACGTACAGCAGCTCCTTCTTGCGGCTGCGCACAGCCACGTGGAGTTCAGCGCCGTACTCCTCCAGACATGCCTGCTGCAATGCACGACCTTGACGAGCTGTAAGGATGTTAAGGAGATTAATACAAAAAAAACTAAGGATGTCATTGAGCACACAAACAGTGTTACCTTTAGCTCCAGCTTTAACCAGAATCTCTATATGTTTGACTGCAGCCTTCATCAATTTGTCTGCAAACACAGCAGGTACGTCCACCTGCACACACAGCGATCATCTTTCATTTTACAGTTCCCGCATGGAAGCAGTGTAAAGATACATCACCTTCTGAGCTCGCCGCACCAACACGGACGCAAAGAAGCGAAAGCTCATGCGAAGTTCGTCAATACACGCCTCGTCATCTGTGATGTCACTGCAGCCCACAAGAAGACATTAAGTTGGACTTTGGGAGAAGAAAAACAAGCGCATGGACTCACCGATACCACGGGTACACAACGTTCTCCAGAACCAGCTCAAAGACCTGCAACCACAACAACACATGTTATTAATCAATACAGTATGTGTTGAATGCCATCAATGTTGGACGTGATCAGTGTTGGTGATCAGTATTGGTGATCAATGTCAGACATGATCATTGTTGGATGTGATCAATGTTGGTGATCAGTATTGGTGATCATGGTTAATGAGAAATATGGGTGATCAATGTTGGTGATCAGTGTTGGATGTGATCAAAGTTGGTGATTTATGTTGGATGTGATCAACGTTGGTGATCAGTGTCGGTGATCAATATTGGTGTTCAAAGTTGGTGATCAAGGGCGGACATGATCAGTTTTGGTGATCAGTGTTGGAAGTCTTCAATGTTGAACGCTATCCATATTAGCGATCAATGTGAGACATTTTCAATTTAGGTGATGGGTGTTGGATGTGATCAATGTTAGTGATCAATGTCAGTGATTAATGCTGGATGTTATCAATATTGGTGATCAATGTAGGTAATCAATGTTAGTGATAAACATTGGACATGATCAATGTCGATGATAAATGGAGGTGATTAATATTAATGATCAATGTCAGACATTATTAATATTTCCGGACCTCTGCTATGGAAGAGTCAATCTTAGAATGAATCTTCAGGCCCAACCAGGGCTGGTGGTTCTCCAGCAGCAACGTTGACCTTGAAAAAAAAACATGTACACATGCGCTACTAATGTCCACTAGGTGGCAGTAAGATGACACAGTTGTGTTGTCATGGCAACACAACAACATACCTGTGACGCTTGCATTTCACCTTCCCACACACTGCACAGCTGTGACCAGAAGGGAACAACTCTTGTTCCTGACGCTGTGATGGCAAGGAAACCATCATAATCATCTTTTTCATTGTCGTTGTCATTATCATCTTCACGAGACATGCCCACTTCCACTAAGACTCACAGGCTGTCTTGGTGTCCTGCTAAAGAAGACGTTTGGGAGCAGGGAGTTTGGTTCCAGAGCATAGTAGAACGTGATGACACCTGCCAGGAAGGACCAGAAGCCCATCAGGATGTGGATGTACCTGCAAATACAACAACCACATCATCACATATTCATCACAACATATATCGATTCATCAATATCACACATGCATGCCCCCTACTGGCTGTAAGCAGTACATGCATGGCATTGCCACTATTGATTCGCTATGACTACAGAAACCTGGATATATCATAAACATAACCATTAATAACCTGAAGGAAAAAAGAAGAAGCTGTCATATGAATACAGATTCAGATCATGCAACAAGTGATTGAAGGTGATATTGTGTAAGTAAAACAAAAAATTGTTTGAAACTTTATTGCCTCTTTGACATTTACGGGACATTAATTTACAATTCTGTCATCAAAAAATAAAAATGCATTTTTGTCAAAATGCATTAAAACAAAAACAATGATAGATGATGATGGTACAACAAATAATACACAAGCTATGGAAATACAAACAACTGCATTTAAATTAAACAAGAACGAGTTAGATTATCTTGAAATATTAGATCCAATTGTAAGATTTTTTTTAACTATCAATAAACTTAAAATATACATTTCAATCTGATTCCATGAACAATGGTTATAGTGTAGCACTTTGGGGCGGTATAGCTCGGTTGATAGAGTGTCCGTGCCAGCAACTTGAGGGTTCCAGGTTCCATCCCCGCTTCCGCCATCCAAGTCACTGCCGTTGTGTCCTTGGTCAAGACACTTTACCCACCCGCTCCCAATGCCACCCACACTGGTTTAAATGTAACTTAGGTATTGGGTTTCACTATGTAAAAGTGCTTTGAGTCCCTATACAAAAGCGCTATATAAATATAATTCACTTCACTTTATGACATTGTCGAGCTAATGAGATGCATTTTGACTGTTGTAATTTGGCTATTATTTTTGGCTGCGGTGGTGATGGAAGTGATGATATTAAATATTGTTATTATTGAGATTGTGATCATTTGGTTTGTTTTTGCTTATTTAAGGCTTTTAAAAATTACAATTACTATTGTCATTACTATTGTAACTGTTGTTGCTATTATTCATTAGTGTTTCCTTTTTTAGTTTTATATAACATTTATCCATCCATCCAACCCTCTTCTTCTGCTTAGTTAAGGTCGGGTCACAGGGAAAGCAGCCTGAGCAGAGAAACCCAGACTCCCCTCTCCCAAGCTACTTCGTCCATCTCCTCCCGGGGGATCCTAAGGCGTTTCCAGGCCAGCTGGGACATAGACATAGTCCCTACAACGTCTCCTGGTCTTCCCCGCGGCCTCCGACAGGTTGGATGTGACCTAAACACTTCCCCACACTTGTCTGTGAACCGATCCAGTGAGACCTGAAAATCCTGGCCAGATGAAGCCAGCAGGACCACATCATCACCAAAAGGCAGAGACCTAATCATGCAGCCACCAAACAGGATCCCCTCAACGCCCTGACTGCTCCTAGAAATTCTGTCTATAGATGTTATAAACAGAATCGGTGAGAAAGGACAGCCGTGGCGCAGTCCAACCCTCACTGGAAACAGGTCCGACTTACTGCTGGCAATGCGGACCAAGCTTTGACACCGGCTGAGTCTGGTACCCCTACTCTCTGAGCACTCCCCACGGGATCTCCCAATGAACACGGTTTAAGTGAATTAAAGTGAATTATATTTCTTTAGCGCTTTTTTCTCTGGAGACTCAAAGTGCTTTACAGAGTGAAACTCATTATCTTCATCTTTGAACTTCATTTAAACCAGTGTGGGCGGCACTATGAGCAGGTAGGTAAAGTGTCTTGTCCAAGGACAAAACAGCAGTGACTAGAATGGCAGAAGCGGAAATCTGACTAACAAAGCCACGCTGCCCCCAAAGTCCACAAAGCACACTGGTTGGGCAAATTCCCATGCACCCTCGAGGACCATGCCGAGAGTATAGGGCTTTTCAACAGTTCCATGACCAGGACTAAAACCACAATACTCCTCCTGAATCCGAGCTTCGACTATCTTGTATAGCCTCCTCTCCAGTATACCTGAATAGACCTTACCAGGAACCACGGTGGTTGGATCACACCCTCTGGTTCCCCTTCTTAAATTGAGGGACAACCACCCCAGTCAACCAATCTAGAGGCACCGCCCCGATGTCCATGCAATGCTGCAGAGTCTTGTCACGCAAGACAGCCCCACAGCATCCAGAGCCTTAATCAATTCCAGGCGGATGTCATCTACCCCCGTGGCTCTACCACCAAGGAGCTTTTTAACTACTTTAGCAACCTCAGCCCCAGAAATGAGTGTGATAAAATTCAAAACAATACCATGAGGTGGCAACTTGTCCAATGTATAGCCTGCCTTCCGTCCAATTGTATATCTGAGATAGGGAATAAGCGGTAAAAAATGGATGGATGGATAGAACAACCGTTTTTAAAATATGCTGAGTCATCACACCATGGAATTATCCATTGCAATAAGCATTTTAGCACAAAACCAACACAAACATACAGTATGTGGTATATTAAAAAAAAATGTAAGTTTAATATAATATTAATAAATGTATAGTATGACGGGGTATGACATTAAATTACATCCAGGCATGAGATGGGAGGTTGTGTGTGGAGTTAGTGAGTCCCAACTAACGTCAATAAAATGCACACAAAGAACCGTTTGCACCTTCTCTTGTGACTGGCGGGCGGTCAGCGCCATAAAGCTGAGTGGGTCCCTGGGTAAATGGGGCGCGGACAACCAACAGGACAGACTAAGTTCAACAGCCCAGTAAGACAATTAGTCTAGGAGAAGGATCTCTGATATAAAATACCCCTTCCAACCCGCACCAAGCCAGCGTGGAAGGTGTAGGCTAATAACCAGCAGGAAAAGTACGCCAAGAAGATGGCAGAAACATGCTGAGGCTTTCGTCCAACAGTGAACTGACAACGGCTGATGATGAATGTTAAACATATATAGTAAAAAGAGTACCATAAAGTAGATGTATCGCATGATACAGTAGATATATAGTATGGAAATATAATTATATTTCAAAAGAGATGAGACATTTCAACATAGTTCCAAAATCATTAATGCAAGAGTTTATAGCTATTGTTAATTTGCAACCTGTGACCCTAGCTGGGTTATTAAATAAATAACGTAATCTAGCAAAGTATACAATCAATTGATGCACAAAAACATTTCAAAATACAAGGTAGGACCTTAAAACAGCTACAATCAAGTGTTGTCTCTTTAGCCATGAATCGATTAACATGGACCCGCCTTAAACAAGTTGAAAAACTTATTTGGGTGTTACCATTTAGTGGTCAATTGTACGGAATATGTACTGAACTGTGCAATCTACTAATAAAAGTTTCAATCAATCAATCAAAAATTAAACTTTTGATGTGAACAGATTTGATTGATTGATTGATTGATACTTGTATTAGTACAGTACATATTCCGTACAATTGACCACTAAATGGTAACACCCGAATAAGTTTTTCAACTTGTTTAAGTCGGGGTCCACGTTAATCAATTCATGGTATTCATGGTATTAGTATCTGATATTGATAGTATTAAAAAGTACATACTGTATAAAGAATGCTCCAACGTTCATTATAACAGTGTGTTATGGTAATGTATACATTTATAGAGATTGATTCTTACGAGTTGATTTACCTGTTGAGCAGCAAGGTGAGTCCCAGCATGAAGACAAGCAGGAAACAGAAGACAGGATACTGACAGGCTGCTTTACAGACGACGTCCAGCCTCAGTGCTCGCTTTAAAGCCACCATAACACCGCCCACCATCCTAAAACAGGGCCTAAAAAACAACATGTACTTAAACATGTACTTTAAATGTACCTCAAAAAATGAAGTCGAGCTGCTAGCCAACTGGCTAACTGCTAACTACTTACGATGAAAGTAAGTACTCTTCACAAGATAACACAAATCATCGCCAATTCTCCTTGTATCGCCACCTCAAATTCACCAATTGACTTTGTTTAAAAAAATGTTTTTTCGTCATGGCAACTTTTGGAAGCGACTTTTTGAGAGCTCGTATGTTTATAATCCGTGCTCTTCTTCATCCTGTTTGGTTTGCCAGGTGTACTTGAATCAGAAAATGTCACCTGTATTTGAAATGACGTTCTATTTCATTGGAATTACAATAACTATTAAAACAACTGAGTTGAACTATTAAAACCATTAAGGTATTTTTTCAAGCTTAATTTAATTGGATAAAATAGCAAGCATCTAATCAACCCAACTTTTTTATCTATGCTCGGCGGAGCTTCAAGGAATGAAACGGAAACACTTTTAAGTCGGAAGTGTTAAAAAATACTTTAGAGATTGAACAGTGATTATAAATAATTGCTATTGATAATTTTATTATATCCTAGTTATGTTTTTAGTTCAGTTAAATTTAAATGTTTCGTGTATTGCACTCTAAACAGTTAACCCGGCTCTGCGTTCACTTATACGCACATGGCAACCCACAATTCACCTCGTCACTTCCGTTCAGTGTGAGTTTGCCCTGATAAAACAAAAGCGTGCCTATGGATTGATTGATTGATTGATTGATTGATTGATACTTTTTATTAGTAGATTGCACAGTTCAGTACATATTCCGTATAATTGACCACTAAATGGTAACTCCCGAATACGTTTTTCAACATGTTTAAATCGGGGTCCACGTTAATCAATTCATGGATGGATTAATAAACATCCATCCATCAATTACTACCGCATACAGTATTCAATGGTTGAACGTCATTCACGTCAATAATTTGACGTATAATTACTTTGTTGTTATTTTCAATTGTTTGTGTTTTTCCTTGCTTGTCCTGTATGGTTGCATTTTGTCAAAAGGGACAAGCGGTAGGAAATGGATGGATGTTGATACCAATGGAAATTAAATTAGAGTGTTTTTTCCCTGTATTTCTGTACATTCATTCCTTAAATAAACAAATACGCATTTTACTACATGGGGTCTACAAAGTTGTTAATGGTATGAAATAAATACATTAAAATGGATGTGACATTGTACCAGTTTTTGACACAGCTATTAATAGAAAAATACACAATATTTTAAAAACCCTGGCAAAAACACTACATTATTCAACGTTTTGCTTGGTTTGACGTTAAATGAAACTTGATTTAACAAATTATACATATACAATATTTAGATTGCTGTCTTTGCTTATCAGGCCCTCATAAACGTGAGCGAGGGGGTCAATCCTAATATGATTTGTATTGAAACAAAGCGTACTGTATCGACTTGATACTGATGAGATGATAGTTTATCGTCCATGTTTAATGCACTGAATATAAATATACTTTTATACATTGTACATTATATGTATTCACAATGTGTGTTTTAGCTTTATCGTAGACATTTGTATATTGCCTAAAGTCAGGAAATAAACACTTGGACATAATGATTTAAATGAGAGCCGAAGTACCGTGCTTTTCTATTTTGAACAAATTATGTATTTTGCTCCCACAATTTTAATATGTAATAAAAGGCAATACTTATATTATTGTGTTATAATATTTTACATTGTCTTAAATAATTGTGTTTACATATTGTTTTAAAGACTTGTAAAACGAATATTTGTTTAAGGTTTTATTCTGATTATAACAATGGTGAACAAAATAAATCACAAAATGATTTATTAATCTTGAAAAATATACAAGTATTTATTTGGTATGGGTCCGATACTACCAATTCAGTATCACTCAACACAATTGCGTTAGGACCCAAATGTCGAGGCCTCCCTCTAAATGCCTGAATAATACCGTAAAGCATTATGCGGTAGATGTAGGTATCAAATCACACACATACATAGACAATGGTATTTAATTACGTTTTGCTGTTACAGACAGAATTGTGTCCTTTCACAACATCATATGTTCATTTTGCATATAGATATTACAATAGGCGAAATCGATGGTCCCCGCTCCAAGTGTGCGGCAACCAGAATCAAGATGGCGGGAGCTTCATCAGCAATGTTGCGTTTTGACCAACGCAATTCTTTAAAAAACCATATGGTGCCGGATTGGACACGCAAAGAAGTCAGCACCGGGGTAAGCATCGTTAATGGCGACATGTTGAGCTGTAAGTGGGTTCACTTGACGTTTAATGAAGTATTTAAAACACTGAACAGCGTCTGAATGAGACAGCGATTCTGTAGCAGCTAATAGCTAACAGCTAACTGTTGACAAGCACCATGTATTTGTTCTAGCAGGAACATTCATCTTCTCATTCGCTTAGGCGTGTATTTAAGCTGTGAATTAAATAAAACGTGTATATTTTTCAAACGCTAAGTGATGATTCATGTTTTCATTTGAAACTGGACCAGCAGACCGAGTTCAAGTTGCTAGACATAACAATAATTTGATATCGAATGTTATCCCTTGGCAGTGTGCAGTTAATTAAAATTCGAAAATAACCTGGTGTTATTTTGTCTTTGGGGCTGCTTTGAGATTGCACGATAAAGTTTATCGATTGACCAAATATGACTGGTGACGAGAAGCTTGCAATTTCAGTCAAGACGCTTTAAGAGTACAGGAATTCCATCGATCACTTTTTTGAGCAAAACTGTTTATATGTTACCATACCAAAAACAGTAGTCAAGATCTTCTATCTACAAAAACTGGTAATTTTCTGCCATACAAACCAGGCCAAAAGCAACTTTTTGTAATCTGTCACAAAAACAGCAGCCGCTCACTCTGTCTCACCTGCATCCAACATGGGCACTCATGGCACTGAGCCATTGATGTTTGTGGCCACAAAAAAGTCTGACAACTCCAACATCATACAAAGTGTAAATGCCATGTTTTAACACTATGACATGCACCTGGGGATAGGTTGATTGGCAACACTAAATTGGCCCTAGTGTGTGAATGTGAGTGTGAATGTTGTCTGTCTATCTGTGTTGGCCCTGCGATGAGGTGGCGACTTGTCCAGGGTGTACCCTGCCTTCCGCCCGATTGTAGCTGAGATTGGCGCCAGCGCCCCCCGCGACCCCGAAAGGGAATAAGCGGTAGAAAATGAATGGATGGATGGATGGACTCCTCAATCAAAAGAGTGCTTATTCTACTGTAATTTATTAAGAATGTTAAATGATGTGTATTAATCACAAAATGCTTTTACTACTAAAATTGCTTTTATATTTATATATATATATATATATACATATATATATATTACGGACAGAAAGTTATAACCCATACTTACATCTCATTGTGCAACATGAGAATGTATTAAGGGGAACTTAATGTGATATCGGAAAGGTGTACAAATAGTTTCCAAAGTAGGACCACCACCCAAGCATACAATACTAGTACATAGCTCATAAAAACCTTTTTCTTTTCTTTTTTTAATTCTAAGTGGGCCAAATTACTTATGTTAGGAAAAAACACATGAAAATGACTGCTGCCATTTGGTTATTATAATAAAACATTTAACTTGTTATTAAGTCAGGTTTTGGACGGTGTGCATGTTTGATGTTGCGCACATGTACTCCACTGAATACTCAAGAGTTTTTGCGTTTGCTCGGACACATGAACAATGAAAGGGAATATTTCTACAAATAACTAACACCCTCAGCCTTTTGCAGAGGATGCAAACTCCAATTTATGCAAAGTTCTAAAAAAAACAAAAACGTTTATAAATATTATAATTGTGCATAGAGTAAGATTTAATGTATGCAGTACCCTAGTTTTTGATCAAATAACATTTCGAAGATTTCGAATGATCTCATTTGTATTCATTAGTTTCTTAGTAGGGGAAAAAATTGTAGATGGAATTATTTATGAAACTATTTTATTTTTAGACCATATTTCCCAGGGCTAACCTCTAATATCAGACATTCCTATAGCTCGTTTGGGAGCACTTACCTTACCACTCGTCACCATTTGTATTTTGTGCATAACTTTATGCTGTTTGTGTTCTAGACCACCATCATGGCAGTTGAGTATGATGGAGGCGTGGTCATCGGTGCGGACTCCCGTACCACAACTGGGTAACTATCCTTTTGTGTTTATTAGGGGTGCAGCAGTATAAGTAACACACACACACACATGAACAGCGATCTAGAAAGGCATATTTTCCTGTGCATAGCAGACTGCAGGTTCTGGTATTTTTGTGAGTATTGTTTCATCTCTAGTGTAACGCCCTCCAAATAGCACTGACACTGGCTTTCTTTGACTGATTTATTGAAGGCTTCCTTTCCCTTCAATTCACTGTGAAAACTGTTAATAAAATAAAGCACGTTACAAACGTCAAAATAACATGCACAGCATGTGGCTTAAACATTTTACCGAAGTAAAATACAAACAGAAATGACAAATACCTCGTTGGCCTGCATGCTTCTTTTAGGAGGAAATTGTGATCTTCTGTCTCTTATAGCCCAAACGCTGAAAGTCCTTGTGACACTTTTTAGTCCTTGTTACGATCAGTCGCTCTCTTTATCCCTTCTCATTGCATCAAACAAATGTTCACTCATACCCGGAAGCAGCTTCCTTATATCTGTTCACAGACCAATCGAGACACTTCAAAACAAAAGCATGCCCACAAACCCAACAAAAAGGCATGAAATTACATTTTTAACCATAGTAACATAAATAAAGCCTTCTGATGAACTTTTATACATTTTGATTTAAATTCCTTTTGATGAACTTAACTTATTCCGTTTTTAGAGAAATAAAACAAATTATAATTATTAGTCGCAACAGTTACATCTAGTGTTTATCATCATGTTTGCTATTTTTTCAACTGTGTTTTTTTTCTTTCAGTGCGTACATCGCCAACAGAGTGACGGACAAACTGACGCCCATTCATGACAGAATTTTCTGCTGCAGGTCAGTGTGCACCACTTCCTCCTTTTCCACATATTCACTTCTCTTCCTCATTTGTGGATGTGTTTTTGTGTTGCAGGTCTGGATCAGCTGCCGACACTCAGGCCATCGCTGATGTGGTCACTTACCAGCTGGGCTTCCATAGGTGACACACACCCTGCCATGTGCATGTAATTGACTGCATCTACTCTTTGATTGACAGGCTTGTGCCAATGATTTTGTGCGCCCCCAGCATCGAGCTAGACGAGCCCCCATTGGTGGAGACGGCCGCTAATCTATTCCGAGCTAGCTGCTACCGCTACAGAGAAGAACTGATGGCTGGGATACTGGTGGCAGGATGGGATAAGAGGAAGGGTGGACAGGTATCTATGCACTACACTACACACACAGTACTGTATGAGACTATTACACCTATACTGCCACTACAATACACTATACAATACTGCATAGTACAGATGTCCGATAAATGCTTTAAAATGTAATATCGGAAATTATTGGTATCGGTTTCAAAAAGTAAAATTAATTACTTTTTAAAACGCCGCTGTAAGGAGCGGTACATATCCGATAAAACACGGACGTAGGGAGAAGTACAGAGCAGTTGCTTCTCACAGTCAGCGGCCTGTAGACCCTGTTGCTTAAAGACTCCGCCGAGAAAACACAAAAATACAACAAAACCCACCCCAAGGCGAGAGCCCACGCAATATGGCAAAAGCTACAGTGGAGTTTGGTGTGGATAGTCTGCCCTGCATGGCGCAGACTTTGCAGCTTGCAACAGAGGTGCCCTGTCTCAACGCAGCATTTCAGAAGCTCTAACTGACTGGTAGGCCACTTCAAGCACTCACCATTAGCTTGCAGCACATTCTTGTTACTCATACGAATACTTCAGAGCAGAGCAGATTGAGCCCAGTTTATAATCTCCTGTTTTACAGTAAACCAGGTAGTCTTGCACTAAAGTAGGACTATGTTATTTAGTACTTTATTACTCTAGTATACTCCGGACTGAAGCTGTGTGCCTTTATTGTTTTTGTAGCTGTTGTTTTGAGGCATGTTTAAAATAAAAATAATGCACTTTGTGAAAGTCCAAGTATAGTATTTCCCATAGTTGTAATGGGTATCAGGATTATCTCAGGGAGAGCATGTCCCAAATTCAAAGCTGCTGTTTTGAGGCATGTTTAAAAAAAAAATGTACTTTGTAACGTCAATAATGAATAAGGCAGTGCCATGTTGGCACTTTTTTCCATAACTTGAACTGAAGTTGTTCTCTTTATTTGGTAAAACTTGTTACATTGTTTAATGCATCCAGCAGGGCATCACAACAAAATTAGGCATAATAATGTCTTAATTCCACAACAGTATATATTGGTATCAGTTGATAACGGAATCGGTAATAAAGAGTTGGACAATATCGGAATATCGGCAAAAAAGCCATTATCGGACATCTCTACTGTATACAGTACACAACATAGTACTGTGTATTATACTACACAGTACATTATTATCCTAGTAGTGTGTACCATACTACACATTATATTACATGACATAGAATTAAATATTAAGTAAAGTACACAGTAGACTAGTGTGTTAGTGTTTCAGCAGCAGTAATCGGCATGTTTGTGTGTGTGTGCGTCAGGTGTACTGTGTTCCTATTGGTGGAATGTTGGTGAGGCAGCCAGTGTCTGTTGGCGGTAGTGGCAGCTCGTACATTTATGGCTTCATGGACTCCAACTACAAAGCAGGAATGAGCAAAGAAAAATGCTTGGAGCTAACTGCTGCAGGTACAGTACTACACACTCCATTACACACACACTATTAATATAAACTACGGGGGGGTGATAAGATTTGGTGAGATTAAAATGTGAAAACATTTCTGCTTTAAAACAAAGCTGAGTTGTCACTTGTCCTCGAAACTGATTTTTACAGCTGAAATGTGTGGCTGCTCTCCTGTGGGGTTTATATCCCAGTACAAGTCATAACTCAATCATGGATGCAACTTTAGATGTATTTTTACTCTTGTGCTAATAGCAGGCAAAGGTTCATGCTTAAAACTCTCGCTAAGTTATTGTTTTGTTACAGTGATCACAATGTACTATAATATATATTATATATCATAATTATATCACCCTCAGCGTTATCCCTGGCAATGGAGAGGGACGGCTCTAGCGGCGGTGTGATCAGACTCGCATCAATTTCAGAGGACGGAGTGGAGAGAAAAGTCATTCTTGGAAATGAGCTTCCCAAATTTTCAACACATTGAACACACACACACAGCTGTCAAGTTTGTCATTAAAAAGTTGAACATGTTATTGTTGTGCTCTGTTCTTTAGCCTCTGGCGAAAGACTGTTCATGTCTATTACAGTAATAATAACTGTTGGGCTCATCATTGTCGTGCGATTCGTGTTCAACAGGTGGAGACAGCCACTATAAACTAATCTGGTGAGCATGCGCACTGGAAGAACAATGACGCACAGTGCATGTGAACGTAGTCAAGAGTTCAAATGTTAACTTCAACACAAGAGTTGAAACATGTTTGCAAATCCTCGATTGTGAGATGATTCACCTGTATGACGTCACAGAGCAGGGCGGGGCTATAGTTTCATTTGACTTCCTGTTATTGAGCGGGTGACCACACCTGGGAGGATCTAAACGCGCACTCCTGACGTTGAAGTACGTTCAGGGGAGAATTCCAGACTGAAAGTGATGTCTTCATCTTCCCTCCTCTTCCTCTTTCTGTTCGTTGTACCGTTGGACGGGGTCGCAGACTGCGAGACCAGCTTCCGGTCGGGTAAGGACGGCTTCGTCCTGGACGTGGAGGACGCGGTGAAAGAGGGCGCGGTGATATTGGCCGTTGAGCACGCGCCCACAATGGCCGACTGCCGGCGAGCGTGCTGCGCGAATACCCTTTGTAACATCGCGCTTTTGGAGCAGCACGACGTGCCCGACCACTTTACATGCACCCTCTTCGACTGCGTTCACAGAAATCAGTTTGTGTGCCGGTTCGTCAAGCGCACGGTCTACCGGAGCTTCATCAGAGAGACCGAGTACCAGAAGTACCTGGAAGGCCCGCTGGGACCAGGTGGGTGCGGCCAAGGAAAGGTAGCTCTATTTGTGACGTTTTTCCCAGTCTGGACGGGTTTAGCTGAATTATTCTTTTTTGGGGGGGGGGTAGAGACAACATGGCGTCTCTTTGATGTGTCATTTTTAAAACTTTCCACTCTCCCCGAGCTGGGGAAATTTACAAAGAGAGAAACACTATCTCGATTTTTCTTAATGTCTTGCATGTATGAAATAAAGTTATTATGGTTTTGATTTATTTCGAACATATGCATACACAGTCACAATATGGAGCTGACAATAAAGAATATTTGAAGTATTTGACTAGCTGTTCTCTTAACGTACACTTCATGCATGCTGAGATAAACATTAGGGTCACCTGTCACCGTCACCTTCCTCAGGTGAGCAGGCACCGCCCATTGCCAACGCGGGGCGTGACAAAGTTGTCCAACCAGGAGCCACTGTGACCCTGAACGGCATCGAGAGTCTGGCTGTTGGCGACGCCCACATCGTTGACTATCACTGGACTGTGCAGAGCGCAGAAAATGATGTCATTCTGGAGGTGACACGCCCACTTAGGCCAATGTTAAAGTGAAAAGAATAATCAGAGGAGAATTTTTTGTTACAGACGACGAACCTGCCCGACCAGGTGCAGCTCTCCAACATGCTACCGGGTCACTACCACCTCCGCCTGACTGTCACTGATTCCAACGACCATTCACACAGTGCCGAGGTTGGCGTGCTCGTCTTGAATCCTCAGCTGTCTGCCTGTGAGTCATCTGGTTTTTGTCACCTGTCAAAGTGAGTCACAGGGTGTGACAGCAGCTAAAGCTAACACTTCCTGTTCACTTCAAATAATAGGCAGAAGAAGGCGTGTGTGTAACTGATGACCTCTGACCTCTGTTGCAGTGTACTGTTTAGCACCAGAGAAAGCGGGGCCGTGCCGTGCCGCCTTTCCTCGCTGGCGTTACAATGCCGACACAGGCGAGTGTCAGCTGTTTGGTTTTGGAGGTTGTAAAGGGAACCGCAACAACTTCCTGTCAAAAGATGAGTGTGTAAAGGCCTGTGCTGGAGTCACAGGTAACACACAAACACGCACACACACTAACTAACACAGCACACATAACAATGTGTTGTTGATCCACAGTGACATCATCTGATCACCTGCGCATCGCTCTGCCATCTGGTGGTCAGTCTCTTGATGCACCTTTTATGTCATGTGGTGCTTTTTTGATTTTCAATGTGTGTGTGTGTTCAGAAGTGTGTGGCACTGGATGTCTACCTGGTCAGCTGACCTGCAGTAGTGGTTGCTGTGTGGACAAAAGTCTGGAGTGTGATGGCGTAACTCATTGCAGTGACGGTTTAGATGAGGACCACTGCAGCCAAAGTAACACACACACATGCACACACAAAGTGACATTTGCCCTCCTATCGTCAGTCAAAAGTGACCTTTGCCCTCCTTTTGTCAGTCAATCAGACGTTCTCTCGGTTGCTTGACATCGACATCAATCAGCGAAAAGGTCAGAAGACTCCATCAGTCTGACAAT
Organism: Nerophis ophidion; assembly: GCF_033978795.1. NCBI lineage: Eukaryota > Metazoa > Chordata > Actinopteri > Syngnathiformes > Syngnathidae > Nerophis > Nerophis ophidion. The sequence continues at coordinate 51,213,922 of NC_084615.1, forward strand.
AGCTAAAACGCCTTACGCTAACATTGCCAACGCCCACCCGCAGCCCGGTGCCTGGAACCCCCCCGCACAGGCCCATGTCGCGCCAGCCACACACGCTGGTACTACGACCCGCTCAACACACACTGCCGGCAGTTCACGTTTGGCGGCTGTAACGGAAACGACAACAACTTTGTAAAGGAGACTGAGTGTGATCACACCTGTCACGGCGTGACTGGTACACACACACACACACACACACACACACACATACATCGAGCATGCAGCGCAACATGCTGACGACATAATTTCCTGTCATACACAGAGCGAGATGTGTTCGCCAAAGGAATGTTTCAACGCTTTGAAGAAGAAGAAAAAAGTGACTCAGGTAAGTTTAAAGCGCATGACCTAAAAGAAAGATAGAGGACAGGAAGTGACGTGATTGCCTTCAGGCTCCATTGCACTGGCGGTGGTTATTTCGGTGGGCATCTTGGTTCTGCTGGCAATCCTGGCCTACTGTTTCCTGAAGTCCAGGAGAAAGCGCGCACAGCAGAACGTCCCCACAAGACCCGCCCAGCAGGCTACTGAGCAGTACACGCTGGTTTACAACAGCACCACCCACCCTGAGTGATGTCATCTCGGCCGCAATGTTATTTTTGCTGGTCAGGGTTTGAATAATGAAATACTTTATTGTAAACTTTAAAGCTGCATCCTATTTTCTTATTAAACTTTTGTACAAATAAAACATTGGCCTTTTTATAATTGCATATCAAAATAAAAGCATTAACAATTCATTAATTTACGTCACGAGTCAAGAAAATTAATAAAACAGCATAGTGATTGGTTTGTAAGCATATGGACCAGGCCTGTGACGTCATAC